>NW_026095764.1:0-194971 GCF_023614345.1 Adelges cooleyi
GATGGTTTGAGCACGTCTGAGTGTCACGCCGGTGTGACCCGGTGTCGGCCGCCGGTGACGCGGCGTCAGGAGTTCGTGACCCGGGTCACCGCACCTCGACAGTCGGTTACGGCGCTTTGTCGGCCCTGGGTGACCCGAGATTTTTTCCGGTATTTCTCGATTTATAATATACTTAATTTTTTTTTTTATATGGTTTATTATAAATATATGTTCATAAGTATATATTTACTCACTCAGTGAGTTGTAAGATCTATTTTTTTTCCGGTATTTCTCGATTTATAATATACCTAATTTTTTTTTTATATGGTTTATTATAATATATGTTCATAAGTATATATTTACTCACTCAGTGAGTTGTAAGATCTATTTTTTTCCGGTATTTCTCGATTTATAATATACTTAATTTTTTTTTTATATGGTTTATTATAATATATGTTGATAAGTATATATTTACTCACTCAGTGAGTTGTAAGATCTAGGATCCGATTGAAAAAAAAAATTCCTTCCAAATTTTGAGTCCTGGCAAAAAAAAATTTGAATTTTTTCGTAGGGAGGGAACGAGGGTCAAAAATCGAGTTCCGACCTTACAGCGGGCCATTTAAGCTGCCAATAAAACGAATCGCGGGGCCCATGACTCGTACCCCCCGCCGCTGGAGTTCGGGTCACACAGACGTGACACACAGGTGGAAAAAATTTTTTTAATTTTATTTTGGGTGGGGAGGGAACCAGGGTCAAAAACCGAGTTCCGACATTACAGCGGGCCGTTTAAACTGCCAAAAAACGAATCGCGGGTCTCGGGACTCGAACCCTCCGCCGCTGGAGTTCGGGTCACACAGACGTGACACACAGGCGGAAAAAATTTTTTTAATTTTATTTTGGGTGGGGAGGGAACCAGGGTCAAAAACCGAGTTCCGACATTACAGCGGGCCGTTTAAACTGCCAAAAAACGAATCGCGGGTCTCGGGACTCGAACCCTCCGCCGCTGGAGTTCGGGTCACACAGACGTGACACACAGGCGGAAAAATTTTTTTAATTTTATTTTGGGTGGGGAGGGAACCAGGGTCAAAAACCGAGTTCCGACATTACAGCGGGCCGTTTAAACTGCCAAAAAACGAATCGCGGGTCTCGGGACTCGAACCCTCCGCCGCTGGAGTTCGGGTCACACAGACGTGACACACAGGCGGAAAAAATTTTTTAATTTTATTTTGGGTGGGGAGGGAACCAGGGTCAAAAACCAAGTTCTGACATTACAGCGGGCCGTTTAAACTGCCAAAAAACGAATCGCGGGTCTCGGGACTCGAACCCTCCGCCGCTGGAGTTCGGGTCACACAGACGTGACACACAGGCGGAACAATCAGAACACTCTAATGTGGAATTTTCAGAACTTCTCAAGTAGCATTTACCAGTACTTCCACTAATACTTCCACATTGGAGTGTTCTGGTATTAACATCGAATCATCTCTTGTCTGTAGTACTTATTATGCCACACTTAAAAACTAAAAATTGTTACACATAACTATTGTGAGTAATGTCCACGGCTCAATCGGTTTTTTATGTTGGCGGTGCGTCGGGGTCGCCACAGTGTTTTTTTCTCGGTTTACTCGTGGAGGAGCCGGGCACCCGTTTCGGCCGGACGCAAAAAAAATTTAAAACAATATGCCAGACCATTGGACGGATGTGTATTGGTGTGTTTGTTTTTTTATTCGATTGATGAAATATTTTTTTTTAGAATATCTGTTATATGACTCGCCTGTTAAGTATCTAAAACCATTTGCAATAGTTTACTTTTAAAAAAAAATATGACTCGCCTGTTAATTATCTAAAACCATTTGCAATAGTTTACTTTAAAAAAAATTGTTTACCTGTATCACAATAAATGGAGTATATACCTTTTACAAAAAAAAAGTGTTGGTTTATCCTTTATCCTTTGACCGTTTGATTGATATAATAGCATTATAAAACATACTCAAATGCGTACACTTGTTTACACGCAACCCGTAAAATGTAGTATACCGGGTGATTGGTTAACTATGGACCACTCAATATCTTAGAAGATATTAGACTTTTTTAATTTTTTTTTTTTTCGTACTATTATAGTTATTAGGTGGGACAAATTTAATGTATTTTTCAAAATTTTAACACCATCCCTTAAGCGTTAAAACCATATCAACTTTGGATTTTTAAATGGTAACCCCCAATTTTTTTTTAATGATCGTGTTTATTTTTTTTTAATTTAATTTTAGGCGTAAAAACTAGGTAAATCGATTGAGTAGTTAACGAGCTACACCGTTTTAAAATTAAAGGGAGTGTAAAAAATAAATTAAATATCTTGGAGACGCTAACATATTAAGGTGACACTTGACTGCTCTCTGTTATTATTTATTGACAATTAACTTTGACAATAGCTATAGTAGCGTTTAAAAATCATAACCGTACCAAACACTATTTACTTTAGGTAAATAATTCACCGATAGTAAATAATAATGATAATCGCTATATCGACTGACAAATATACCACCACTACACACTTTTACATTTATTTTATAAAATAGTAGGTATGTTTAATTTGTTATCAATACCTTGTGTATATTTTTCCAGCATTTAGCAATTATATGTTTTAATTAATTTGACACATTTTGTTATTCATGCGATTTGTACGTCTTAATTTCATAGTATATTATAATAATATAGTATAATTTATAGCTGCCATTTAATTATACATAATTTTTCTAGGCGGACAGTAGTGGGCGCGACCAAAGCGAATAGAAGGGGAGCAAGAGCTATTATTCGGCGTATCTCCGAACCAACCAACAGTCGGACCGGTTCTATTATATTTTTTCAGCAGCCAAAGTATAGAATTTTGTCATCTAGCTGGCAACAGGCATTCGGCAGTCGCTATTTGTATCTCGCAGTCTGTCCACGCAATTGACCTGTATTCAAATCATACGTTTAAGCGGTAAGTACAAAATTACGTTATAAAATATATTAAAACCATATCAAATTTCTATTATTATTACTTATATTGGAAAATATAAGTAATATTAACTTATATTTAAGGATATTTAAATTACCCGTCGGTTAAACAGTATATTTTGTCCAATACGGTTTTTTGCAATAATTGTATAAGCAGCTTGTATTTTTCTAAACTGTACTCTAACCAAGTATATTTGTACCTTAAACAATTAAACAAAGCCATTTATTTACAATTTATTTACTGTTTATGGTATTCACCCCCCCCCCCCCAGGTATTCGGGTATTAACTAAAATCTGTTCTAATAGTTGTACTAATGCTTAGAAATATATTTTTTTTTTTCATTTAAATAATAAGCCTCGAAATCAAAGACCAACTTCTAAAATGTGTTTACGATATTATAATTTTAATATCAAGTTTTAAATGTAATATTTATATTAAATTTTAAATATATTCATAAATAAATATAGTATTTTTAATTTTAATAATAATTATTTATTTTGCTGTCGAGGTTTGTATTTCTGAGAAATGTAAATTAACTATTGATAACATATTTAGAAAAGCAAAACATGTACAAAGTGGACTTTTTGACATACCCCTTAGGGTATTACTATTACATTTGGGTAGTAACTACTTTTTTTGTCTCTCGTGGTATTAGAGTGTACAAATTTAACATTTTGTAAGAGAATATTTTTTCTTTGCAATAACAGCTAATAAAATCAATTATTTATACACATATATTAAATAGTTAGTATAATTTGTATTAATTACATTTGATAAAAGTAAAGTAACAATTGATAAAGAATAAACAAAAACCAAGTTTTAATCTCAACGGAATTCTGAATTATATTGACTAATAGTTTTCGCATAGTTTTGAAAACTGTAGATAACAAATAAATAAATATAATATATATATATATATCTATTTTAAGAATATAGCTGGAATAATAATTCGCTTCGGTCGTGCCCACTACTGTCCGCCTAAAAAATGATGTATAATTAAATGCTTGGTTATAATTGGAGCGGTACGGTGTACCTTACGAATAATTTGTTAAAGGGGGACGCTTTTTAACCACCATTAGATGTACCTTGGTCACACAAGAATATAAAAAAAAATAATTCGGGACACGTAACAGTGACTAATAGGCTCACTTGAGTGACCGGCATCGGGCGGATGGGATTCCTTCCAAATTTTGAGTCCTGGCAAAAAAAAATTTGAATTTTTTCGTAGGGAGGGAACGAGGGTCAAAAATCGAGTTCCGACCTTACAGCGGGCCATTTAAGCTGCCAATAAAACGAATCGCGGGGCCCATGACTCGTACCCCCCGCCGCTGGAGTTCGGGTCACACAGACGTGACACACAGGTGGAAAAAATTTTTTTAATTTTATTTTGGGTGGGGAGGGAACCAGGGTCAAAAATCGAGTTCCGACCTTACAGCGGGCCATTTAAGCTGCCAAAAAACCAATCGCGGGGCCCATGACTCGTACCCCCGCCGCTGGAGTTCGGGTCACACAGAAGTGACACACAGGCGGAAAAAATTTTTTTATTTTATTTTGGGTGGGGAGGGAACCAGGGTCAAAAACCGAGTTCCGACATTACAGCGGGCCGTTTAAACTGCCAAAAAACGAATCGCGGGTCTCGGGACTCGAACCCTCCGCCGCTGGAGTTCGGGTCACACAGACGTGACACACAGGCGGAACAATCAGAACACTCTAATGTGGAATTTTCAGAACTTCTCAAGTAGCATTTACCAGTACTTCCACTAATACTTCCACATTGGAGTGTTCTGGTATTAACATCGAATCATCTCTTGTCTGTAGTACTTATTATGCCACACTTAAAAACTAAAAATTGTTACACATAACTATTGTGAGTAATGTCCACGGCTCAATCGGTTTTTTATGTTGGCGGTGCGTCGGGGTCGCCACAGTGTTTTTTTCTCGGTTTACTCGTGGAGGAGCCGGGCACCCGTTTCGGCCGGACGCAAAAAAAATTTAAAACAATATGCCAGACCATTGGACGGATGTGTATTGGTGTGTTTGTTTTTTTATTCGATTGATGAAATATTTTTTTTTAGAATATCTGTTATATGACTCGCCTGTTAAGTATCTAAAACCATTTGCAATAGTTTACTTTTAAAAAAAAATATGACTCGCCTGTTAATTATCTAAAACCATTTGCAATAGTTTACTTTAAAAAAAATTGTTTACCTGTATCACAATAAATGGAGTATATACCTTTTACAAAAAAAAAGTGTTGGTTTATCCTTTATCCTTTGACCGTTTGATTGATATAATAGCATTATAAAACATACTCAAATGCGTACACTTGTTTACACGCAACCCGTAAAATGTAGTATACCGGGTGATTGGTTAACTATGGACCACTCAATATCTTAGAAGATATTAGACTTTTTTAATTTTTTTTTTTTTCGTACTATTATAGTTATTAGGTGGGACAAATTTAATGTATTTTTCAAAATTTTAACACCATCCCTTAAGCGTTAAAACCATATCAACTTTGGATTTTTAAATGGTAACCCCCAATTTTTTTTTAATGATCGTGTTTATTTTTTTTTAATTTAATTTTAGGCGTAAAAACTAGGTAAATCGATTGAGTAGTTAACGAGCTACACCGTTTTAAAATTAAAGGGAGTGTAAAAAATAAATTAAATATCTTGGAGACGCTAACATATTAAGGTGACACTTGACTGCTCTCTGTTATTATTTATTGACAATTAACTTTGACAATAGCTATAGTAGCGTTTAAAAATCATAACCGTACCAAACACTATTTACTTTAGGTAAATAATTCACCGATAGTAAATAATAATGATAATCGCTATATCGACTGACAAATATACCACCACTACACACTTTTACATTTATTTTATAAAATAGTAGGTATGTTTAATTTGTTATCAATACCTTGTGTATATTTTTCCAGCATTTAGCAATTATATGTTTTAATTAATTTGACACATTTTGTTATTCATGCGATTTGTACGTCTTAATTTCATAGTATATTATAATAATATAGTATAATTTATAGCTGCCATTTAATTATACATAATTTTTCTAGGCGGACAGTAGTGGGCGCGACCAAAGCGAATAGAAGGGGAGCAAGAGCTATTATTCGGCGTATCTCCGAACCAACCAACAGTCGGACCGGTTCTATTATATTTTTTCAGCAGCCAAAGTATAGAATTTTGTCATCTAGCTGGCAACAGGCATTCGGCAGTCGCTATTTGTATCTCGCAGTCTGTCCACGCAATTGACCTGTATTCAAATCATACGTTTAAGCGGTAAGTACAAAATTACGTTATAAAATATATTAAAACCATATCAAATTTCTATTATTATTACTTATATTGGAAAATATAAGTAATATTAACTTATATTTAAGGATATTTAAATTACCCGTCGGTTAAACAGTATATTTTGTCCAATACGGTTTTTTGCAATAATTGTATAAGCAGCTTGTATTTTTCTAAACTGTACTCTAACCAAGTATATTTGTACCTTAAACAATTAAACAAAGCCATTTATTTACAATTTATTTACTGTTTATGGTATTCACCCCCCCCCCCCCAGGTATTCGGGTATTAACTAAAATCTGTTCTAATAGTTGTACTAATGCTTAGAAATATATTTTTTTTTTTCATTTAAATAATAAGCCTCGAAATCAAAGACCAACTTCTAAAATGTGTTTACGATATTATAATTTTAATATCAAGTTTTAAATGTAATATTTATATTAAATTTTAAATATATTCATAAATAAATATAGTATTTTTAATTTTAATAATAATTATTTATTTTGCTGTCGAGGTTTGTATTTCTGAGAAATGTAAATTAACTATTGATAACATATTTAGAAAAGCAAAACATGTACAAAGTGGACTTTTTGTACTTAAGTGACATACCCCTTAGGGTATTACTATTATATTTGGGTAGTAACTACTTTTTTTGTCTCTCGTGGTATTAGAGTGTAGTAAGACCCACCAGTGGCAGACTTACGCACTTTGACAAAAACTATAGTACCACACAAATAGAAAGAAAAGGGTGAACTGGGTAACGAAAACCAAGTTCCCCAAAAAATTGTTAAATACAATTTTTTTTTAACGAGATAACGGACCCAAAGAAAAAAAACAAACAAACGAATTCTACCCAGGTGAAACGGTTAGGTAAACCGGTTACTTCTACGGGATAAAAATCACAAAGTGCATATCCCGTTTTAACATCGGGGACTGGGTGTACTATCGTGCACGTCCAACGCTGCGAAGGGGTTTCACGCCGGATTTGCCGCAAAATGGATAGGGCCGGTACATCTAGGGACTTCGTTAGGAGCGGGAGTATTAGAGAGGAACCCGTACGAAAAACCCTGGAAAAATACACACCTCTCAATTGAAGCCCGCTCGGCGGGGAAATTCAAATTAAGGCCTCATGTGATATCTGTACCGTTTCAGATGGCACGCATTAGAGTAAGTACCGCTATAGGTACTTATAGTATATAGTATATAGTATATAGTACCTATATACTTATAGTATATTTATAGTACCGCTAATTGTTAAATACAATTTTTTTTTAACGGGATAACGGACCAAGGAAAAAAAAAACAAAATTGCAGGAAAAACTCTCCTAGAACTCATTATTTCTGAGTTAAAACGTGAGTTAGGGAACCGAAGGCTAACCACCGGAGGTACGAAACCCGAACTAAACCGCCAAAATTCTGATTTTACCGGGCGGAACAAATTCTACCCAGGTGAAACGGGGGGTGAACCAGACGGTAGTCCGATTGAACCGCCAAAATTCCGATTTTACCGGGCGGAACGAATTCTACCCAGGTGAAACGGAGGTGAACCAGACGGTAGTTCGATTGAACCGCCAAAATTCCGATTTTACCGGGCGGAACGAATTCTACCCAGGTGAAACGGGGGTGAACCAGACGGTAGTCCGATTGAAAAGCCAAAATTCCGATTTTACCGGGCGGAACGAATTCTACCCAGGTGAAACGGGGGTGAACCAGACGGTAGTCCGATTGAACCGCCAAAATTCCGATTTTACCGGGCGGAACGAATTCTACCCCGGTGAAACGGGGGTGAACCAGACGGTAGTCCGATTGAACCGCCAAAACCGGTTACTTCTACGGGATAAAAATCACAGAGTGCATATCCCGTTTTAACATCGGGGACTGGGTGTACTATCGTGCACGTCCAACGCTGCGAAAGGGTTTCACGCCGGATTTGCCGCAAAATGGATAGGGCCGGTACATCTAGGGACTTCGTTAGGAGCGGGAGTATTAGAGAGGAACCCGTACGAAAAACCCTGGAAAAATACACACCTCTCAATTGAAGCCCGCTCGGCGGGGAAATTCAAATTAAGGCCTCATGTGATATCTGTACCGTTTCAGATGGCACGCATTAGAGTAAGTACCGCTATAGGTACTTATAGTATATAGTATATAGTATATAGTACCTATATACTTATAGTATATTTATAGTACCGCTAATTGTTAAATACAATTTTTTTTTAACGGGATAACGGACCCAAGGAAAAAAAAAACAAAATTGCAGGAAAAACTCTCCTAGAACTCATTATTTCTGAGTTAAAACGTGAGTTAGGGAACCGAAGGCTAACCACCGGAGGTACGAAACCCGAACTAAACCGCCAAAATTCCGATTTTACCGGGCGGAACAAATTCTACCCAGGTGAAACGGGGTGAACCAGACGGTAGTCCGATTGAACCGCCAAAATTCCGATTTTACCGGGCGGAACGAATTCTACCCAGGTGAAACGGAGGTGAACCAGACGGTAGTTCGATTGAACCGCCAAAATTCCGATTTTACCGGCGGAACGAATTCTACCCAGGTGAAACGGGGGTGAACCAGACGGTAGTCCGATTGAAAAGCCAAAATTCCGATTTTACCGGGCGGAACGAATTCTACCCAGGTGAAACGGGGGTGAACCAGACGGTAGTCCGATTGAACCGCCAAAATTCCGATTTTACCGGGCGGAACGAATTCTACCCCGGTGAAACGGGGGTGAACCAGACGGTAGTCCGATTGAACCGCCAAAACCGGTTACTTCTACGGGATAAAAATCACAGAGTGCATATCCCGTTTTAACATCGGGGACTGGGTGTACTATCGTGCACGTCCAACGCTGCGAAAGGGTTTCACGCCGGATTTGCCGCAAAATGGATAGGGCCGGTACATCTAGGGACTTCGTTAGGAGCGGGAGTATTAGAGAGGAACCCGTACGAAAAACCCTGGAAAAATACACACCTCTCAATTGAAGCCCGCTCGGCGGGGAAATTCAAATTAAGGCCTCATGTGATATCTGTACCGTTTCAGATGGCACGCATTAGAGTAAGTACCGCTATAGGTACTTATAATATATAGTATATAGTATATAGTACCTATATACTTATAGTATATTTAAAGTACCGCTAATTGTTAAATACAATTTTTTTTTAACGGGATAACGGACCCAAGGAAAAAAAAACAAAATTGCAGGAAAAACTCTCCTAGAACTCATTATTTCTGAGTTAAAACGTGAGTTAGGGAACCGAAGGCTAACCACCGGAGGTACGAAACCCGAACTAAACCGCCAAAATCCCGATTTTACCGGGCGGAACGAATTCTACCCAGGTGAAACGGGGGTGAACCAGACGGTAGTCCGATTGAACAGCCAAAATTCCGATTTTACCGGGCGGAACGAATTCTACCCAGGTGAAACGGGGGTGAACCAGACGGTAGTCCGATTGAACCGCCAAAACCGGTTACTTCTACGGGATAAAAATCACAGAGTGCATATCCCGTTTTAACATCGGGGACTGGGTGTACTATCGTGCACGTCCAACGCTGCGAAAGGGTTTCACGCCGGATTTGCCGCAAAATGGATAGGGCCGGTACATCTAGGGACTTCGTTAGGAGCGGGAGTATTAGAGAGGAACCCGTACGAAAAACCCTGGAAAAATACACACCTCTCAATTGAAGCCCGCTCGGCGGGGAAATTCAAATTAAGGCCTCATGTGATATCTGTACCGTTTCAGATGGCACGCATTAGAGTAAGTACCGCTATAGGTACTTATAATATATAGTATATAGTATATAGTACCTATATACTTATAGTATATTTAAAGTACCGCTAATTGTTAAATACAATTTTTTTTTAACGGGATAACGGACCCAAGGAAAAAAAAAACAAAATTGCAGGAAAAACTCTCCTAGAACTCATTATTTCTGAGTTAAAACGTGAGTTAGGGAACCGAAGGCTAACCACCGGAGGTACGAAACCCGAACTAAACCGCCAAAATTCCGATTTTACCGGGCGGAACGAATTCTACCCAGGTGAAACGGAGGTGAACCAGACGGTAGTCCGATTGAACCGCCAAAATTCCGATTTTACCGGGCGGAACGAATTCTACCCAGGTGAAACGGGGGTGAACCAGACGGTAGTCCGATTGAACAGCCAAAATTCCGATTTTACCGGGCGGAACGAATTCTACCCAGGTGAAACGGGGGTGAACCAGACGGTAGTCCGATTGAACCGCCAAAACCGGTTACTTCTACGGGATAAAAATCACAGAGTGCATATCCCGTTTTAACATCGGGGACTGGGTGTACTATCGTGCACGTCCAACGCTGCGAAAGGGTTTCACGCCGGATTTGCCGCAAAATGGATAGGGCCGGTACATCTAGGGACTTCGTTAGGAGCGGGAGTATTAGAGAGGAACCCGTACGAAAAACCCTGGAAAAATACACACCTCTCAATTGAAGCCCGCTCGGCGGGGAAATTCAAATTAAGGCCTCATGTGATATCTGTACCGTTTCAGATGGCACGCATTAGAGTAAGTACCGCTATAGGTACTTATATATATGATAGTATATAGTACCTATATACTTATAGTATATTTAAAGTACCGCTAATTGTTAAATACAATTTTTTTTAACGGGATAACGGACCCAAGGAAAAAAAAACAAAATTGCAGGAAAAACTCTCCTAGAACTCATTATTTCTGAGTTAAAACGTGAGTTAGGGAACCGAAGGCTAACCACCGGAGGTACGAAACCCGAACTAAACCGCCAAAATCCTGATTTTACCGGGCGGAACGAATTCTACCCAGGTGAAACGGGGGTGAACCAGACGGTAGTCCGATTGAACAGCCAAAATTCCGATTTTACCGGGCGGAACGAATTCTACCCAGGTGAAACGGGGGTGAACCAGACGGTAGTCCGATTGAACAGCCAAAATTCCGATTTTACCGGGCGGAACGAATTCTACCCAGGTGAAACGGGGGTGAACCAGACGGTAGTCCGATTGAACCGCCAAAACCGGTTACTTCTACGGGATAAAAATCACAGAGTGCATATCCCGTTTTAACATCGGGGACTGGGTGTACTATCGTGCACGTCCAACGCTGCGAAAGGGTTTCACGCCGGATTTGCCGCAAAATGGATAGGGCCGGTACATCTAGGGACTTCGTTAGGAGCGGGAGTATTAGAGAGGAACCCGTACGAAAAACCCTGGAAAAATACACACCTCTCAATTGAAGCCCGCTCGGCGGGGAAATTCAAATTAAGGCCTCATGTGATATCTGTACCGTTTCAGATGGCACGCATTAGAGTAAGTACCGCTATAGGTACTTATAATATATAGTATATAGTATATAGTACCTATATACTTATAGTATATTTAAAGTACCGCTAATTGTTAAATACAATTTTTTTTAACGGGATAACGGACCCAAGGAAAAAAAAAACAAAATTGCAGGAAAAACTCTCCTAGAACTCATTATTTCTGAGTTAAAACGTGAGTTAGGGAACCGAAGGCTAACCACCGGAGGTACGAAACCCGAACTAAACCGCCAAAATCCGATTTTACCGGGCGGAACGAATTCTACCCAGGTGAAACGGAGGTGAACCAGCCGGTAGTCCGATTGAACCGCCAAAATTCCGATTTTACCGGGCGGAACGAATTCTACCCAGGTGAAACGGGGGTGAACCAGACGGTAGTCCGATTGAACAGCCAAAATTCCGATTTTACCGGGCGGAACGAATTCTACCCAGGTGAAACGGGGGTGAACCAGACGGTAGTCCGATTGAACAGCCAAAATTCCGATTTTACCGGGCGGAACGAATTCTACCCAGGTGAAACGGGGGTGAACCAGACGGTAGTCCGATTGAACCGCCAAAACCGGTTACTTCTACGGGATAAAAATCACAGAGTGCATATCCCGTTTTAACATCGGGGACTGGGTGTACTATCGTGCACGTCCAACGCTGCGAAAGGGTTTCACGCCGGATTTGCCGCAAAATGGATAGGGCCGGTACATCTAGGGACTTCGTTAGGAGCGGGAGTATTAGAGAGGAACCCGTACGAAAAACCCTGGAAAAATACACACCTCTCAATTGAAGCCCGCTCGGCGGGGAAATTCAAATTAAGGCCTCATGTGATATCTGTACCGTTTCAGATGGCACGCATTAGAGTAAGTACCGCTATAGGTACTTATAATATATAGTATATAGTATATAGTACCTATATACTTATAGTATATTTAAAGTACCGCTAATTGTTAAATACAATTTTTTTTTAACGGGATAACGGACCCAAGGAAAAAAAACAAAATTGCAGGAAAAACTCTCCTAGAACTCATTATTTCTGAGTTAAAACGTGAGTTAGGGAACCGAAGGCTAACCACCGGAGGTACGAAACCCGAACTAAACCGCCAAAATCCTGATTTTACCGGGCGGAACGAATTCTACCCAGGTGAAACGGGGGTGAACCAGACGGTAGTCCGATTGAACAGCCAAAATTCCGATTTTACCGGGCGGAACGAATTCTACCCAGGTGAAACGGGGGTGAACCAGACGGTAGTCCGATTGAACAGCCAAAATTCCGATTTTACCGGGCGGAACGAATTCTACCCAGGTGAAACGGGGGTGAACCAGACGGTAGTCCGATTGAACCGCCAAAACCGGTTACTTCTACGGGATAAAAATCACAGAGTGCATATCCCGTTTTAACATCGGGGACTGGGTGTACTATCGTGCACGTCCAACGCTGCGAAAGGGTTTCACGCCGGATTTGCCGCAAAATGGATAGGGCCGGTACATCTAGGGACTTCGTTAGGAGCGGGAGTATTAGAGAGGAACCCGTACGAAAAACCCTGGAAAAATACACACCTCTCAATTGAAGCCCGCTCGGCGGGGAAATTCAAATTAAGGCCTCATGTGATATCTGTACCGTTTCAGATGGCACGCATTAGAGTAAGTACCGCTATAGGTACTTATAATATATAGTATATAGTATATAGTACCTATATACTTATAGTATATTTAAAGTACCGCTAATTGTTAAATACAATTTTTTTTTAACGGGATAACGGACCCAAGGAAAAAAAAACAAAATTGCAGGAAAAACTCTCCTAGAACTCATTATTTCTGAGTTAAAACGTGAGTTAGGGAACCGAAGGCTAACCACCGGAGGTACGAAACCCGAACTAAACCGCCAAAATCCTGATTTTACCGGGCGGAACGAATTCTACCCAGGTGAAACGGGGGTGAACCAGACGGTAGTCCGATTGAACAGCCAAAATTCCGATTTTACCGGGCGGAACGAATTCTACCCAGGTGAAACGGGGGTGAACCAGACGGTAGTCCGATTGAACAGCCAAAATTCCGATTTTACCGGGCGGAACGAATTCTACCCAGGTGAAACGGGGGTGAACCAGACGGTAGTCCGATTGAACCGCCAAAACCGGTTACTTCTACGGGATAAAAATCACAGAGTGCATATCCCGTTTTAACATCGGGGACTGGGTGTACTATCGTGCACGTCCAACGCTGCGAAGGGGTTTCACGCCGGATTTGCCGCAAAATGGATAGGGCCGGTACATCTAGGGACTTCGTTAGGAGCGGGAGTATTAGAGAGGAACCCGTACGAAAAACCCTGGAAAAATACACACCTCTCAATTGAAGCCCGCTCGGCGGGGAAATTCAAATTAAGGACTCATGTGATATCTGTACCGTTTCAGATGGCACGCATTAGGGTGAGTACCGCTAGGCCGGAAACTCGGGAAGAGCGGGGACGGCGACCAAATACCCAGTGGCGGAGGGAGTACCGCCCTCCGAGGACCACCTTGCGGCGGGCGTCGCAGCTGATGGAGGAAGCCCTTGGATTAATTCAGGGTCCCCAAGGTTCCCGCAGAGGGGGCTACGACTTGTACAGGCAGGGCTGGGAAGACCGCCACAGCGGCCTGCCTTTGGCTTCGCGGTACGAGTGGGAGCGGGCAAATCGGGCAGGTGCTCCACTCACCTTACTGCCCGCTGGAAGCCTGGCCCAACCTGCCACCACGGTTCCCATCCGTCATCCGGAAATGGACCCTGCTCCAACGCGCCGCCAACACCCAGCTCCAGTTTCGGGACGCCACCGGGAGAAGTCCCAAAGACGACCCGGAGTATATGAGCGAGGACGGGACGGCCGTTGGACAGCGGGAACTACAACGAACAACAACCGCCAGACTCGACGCGCCGCCCATAATGTGAGGGCCTCGGCAGGGAAATTCACGTCGAGTAGAACGTCGCCCCCCCTCACCGATGCCCTCAGCCAAGGAAGGACGGAGACCAGGCAGGAAAACAGCGACCCCCAACCCGGACCTTCACAGGCCAGCACTTTGAGTACCGCAGTGGAAGCACCGGAGGAACCGGAAGGTGTCCATACCCCCGCTGCTTCCCAAAACCATTCTCCCAGAACCACTTACGAAGCGCTGACCTACGTGCCCGTAGGGTCGTCTGCTGCGTTGGTCTGTCAAGACCCCACGGACATTTCAGCCATGGATGCCATTCATGAGCTGGAGAAGCTACTGGGACCGGAGAGGCCGGTGAACTGGGAAGCAGTACGTGCTTCACGCCACCAGTTGCAGAACGTCCAGCGGGCAACCGCGGTTGGTCAACCCAGCGTCCCGCCGACACCGGATCACACCGACGCGACACTCGACCCCCCTGATATCGTTGACCTGACGTAAAGAGGCGGTGCGGGCTGGGAGGGGAGGAGTATGTCGCGGTCGGCTCAAAAATACTTGTAAAAATATATCAAACGTAACAATTTAATGGGTGTAAATTCAATGGGGTGAAATCTGCTCTCTAAATTGGTATTAACACTTAACTTATTATAGCATCGCTATTTAGAACTAAATAATGTGTTAGTTGTCATGTTGTTCATAATTTGGTTTATTTTTTTTAGGTTAACATTCCGCGTGCTCCAGTTGGATAAGATGTGACGGGCGGTAGTGGTCGACAACTTATAAAATAGATGTATGGCGACAAGTTCTTAGACAATTTTTCATCTATTGGATTCATACCGGAAAATTGCAAGTTCCTTCTGTTGGAGTAAACCCGGGATTTTTCCTGATAACAATTTAATTTTAAGATTACTACATTTGTGTAGTACCATAGGCGGTGATTAAGCCCCCCCCTACCAATTATTTGATCACTCATACAACTAATTTGTTTAATGTATTAACTTATTATTATTATCCATATAAATTTTGTAATGTTAATTAATTCTATTAATCCTATTTCTCAAATTTACATAATTGGTTATTTATATTAACCTACCTTTCGCCCTCAATACACCATTGTTGCTGTACGTAATTGGAATACAATATTAATTATTAGTGAATAGTTTAGTCATAAAAAAAAATACAATTACATAATGCCGTTTGTAAATATAATACAATTATCATTTTTCCACCCTTTGAATCTAATTGGTAAGATTATTTTACACAATATGTTCCCTCTCTTCCTGTACTCTCTTACACCACGGACGTCGATGTCCAAGTTTTATGATTTTGTTTTTTTTTTTTTAATACAATACAATATAATGTAATAAATAATAATAGTACAATAAGGCGGGTTGATAAGGAAATCGATAGCGTCCCAAGACATTCTTTTGTGCGTTTTAAGCAAAAGTAAAGTAACAGTTGATAAAAAAAAAAAAAAACTAAGATTTAATCTCAACGGAATTCTGAATTATATTGACTAATAGTTTACACATTTGAATACTGTAGATAATAAATAAATATATATATATATATATATATATATATATATATATATTAAGAATATAGCTGGAATAACAATTACATTTATTATTTCTATTATGACCATTTATCATTTATATATGACTTATCAAACTTTATGAATTGTACTTCATAAACTATACAATTAGTTTGAAATGTATACTGTGTTACGATAGGCAGCCTGGTAGACAAGAAAAAATATGGTCTTTCAATAAGCGGAAAGTATTCATCCTAACACTACATACACACACACAGTGAAAATGTCTCGGTCTTGTACTGTATGCAAGTACACGTTTGCTACGCGAAGGAATTTGCTACGACATGAAATACGATTCAATCACTATTTTGGTATAAACGAATATGGAAATATCATTAAATATTTTACACAATCAAATATTACATTGGGATCTGGGTAATTTCAGCGTACGTAGACTTGACCGTGGATGATGACGCTGATGAATCCACCAATAGTATTAACAGTGAACCGAGTAAGTAAAAAAAAAATCAACAATAATAAGAAAAGTGATATATCACGGCACTGTCGTGTCATTACAGCGACCGCGTCTCAACACACTGGACCTGGTCAAATCTATGTTTACGATGAAGGTAATTAAAAAAGAAATACAATACTACAGAATGATTAAAATTATGTTATTTAATTACAGTATATATAGACTTGACTACAGAAGAAAATAGCGAAGCAGACAATTGTAGTAGTAACATCGGGGAAACGGGTAAACAAAAAAAAATAACGATTAAATTTATCTAATATAACATTCATTCACAACTCGGCTAACACGTTCGCAATATATATTTATCAGAAAAAGTACCGGCGACATTGGATTCAATCAATTACAGCAGTGACGAAAATATCGGTAAAAATAATAATAATAATACAAATATTCAAAGCAATAACAGTGTTGATCAATTTAGAATATATCGACGTCTGGCCGCCGTCTCCGTCTCATCACACAGGAACCGCCGCCCACACAGTGATAAGAACTGGTGGAGCAATGCCAATGGACGGTAAAAAAAAAACAATAACACTAATTAAAATAACGCGAGCGGATAAGTACTAATAGTAAATATAATCTTATAGGTCAAATGGACACTAACGATAATATACAATTACAAATTCCGAACCGTAAGAATACAACCAACACAATTAATAATATGATTATACGTATCAAGGGATATTTAATTATATATATATATATATATATATATATATATATATATATATATATATATATTATATGTACATATATTATTCAACGGTTAGTAGTACATTCTGATTTTATTGGAATATGTACTTGGCTTCCCGGCACTTAGTATATTTTAGTATGCGTACACGGTGTCTGATTTTAGAAGCACTAGTATAAATCAAAAGAAATTAATAAGTCGAGATATGACTTTACATTTATTTAAATAACAATTTGCACCGAAATTACAATTTAATATAACATTCATTCACAACTCGGCTAACACGTTCGCAATATATATTTATCAGAAAGAGTATCGGCGACATTGGATTCAATCACTTACAGCAGTGACGACAATATCGGTAAAAATAATAATAATAATACAAATATTCAAAGCAATAACAGTGTTGATCAATTTAGAATATATCGACGTCTGGCCGCCGTCTCCGTCTCATCACACAGGAACCGCCGCCCACACAGTGATAAGAACTGGTGGAGCAATGCCAATGGACGGTAAAAAAAAAACAATAACACTAATTAAAATAACGCGAGCGGATAAGTACTAATAGTAAATATAATCTTATAGGTCAAATGGACACTAACGATAATATACAATTACAAATTCCGAACCGTAAGAATACAACCAACACAATTAATAATATGATTATACGTATCAAGGGATATTTAATTATATATATATATATATATATATATATATATATATATATATATATAATGTACATATATTATTCAACGGTTAGTAGTACATTCTGATTTTATTGGAATATGTACTTGGCTTCCCGGCACTTAGTATATTTTAGTATGCGTACACGGTGTCTGATTTTAGAAGCACTAGTATAAATCAAAAGAAATTAATAAGTCGAGATATGACTTTACATTTATTTAAATAACAATTTGCACCGAAATTACAATTTTTAAATGAATCATGTTTAAAGCACTATTATATTCAATTGTTAAATGATAAATTAATTAAAAATAAGTAGTATAATGATAATTTAGTTACGAATTAATTTCAAATGAAATTATCAAATTGGAAAGTAAAATACAATTTTACCTGTTATTCAAGTTAATGTTGGAATTTAAAATAAATTAACAAACCGTGATATACATATTTAATTGATGGATCTAAGTTGGAAGGAAATTAAAATTTACAACAATGGTTTTTGAATTACTGGTATAAATAAATCTTCAATCAATTTTGAACGAATCATTCTTATAAAAAAGGTTATGAAATGATTTACAATTTAGTAAATAATATAAAATAAATATTAAATGTTAAATAAGGTATGAAATAATTTAAAATTAAATTATCAAATTGTAAAGGAAAATATAAGTTTTAAACTGTTATTTAAGGTAATAATTAATTTATGTTTTAATCACTATTATAATCAATTATTAAATGATAAAACATTTATTAAATAATTAAAAAGGTTCGAACAAAAAGTCAAGAACACTTGAGAGTACACCACCGCAAGTTAATGAAATTCCAAATGACCAAATCACGTCAACGATATTTTCAAGGTAAATGACTACAAGATTTTAAACAATTAAAATAATATTGAAACCTTTTTTTATACTATTACATAAGAAATTAAAACCTTATGAGAGTTGCATTGCTGTACTATCTGTTTTAGAATTGGTATTAATTTTTTTAACCGATTATTTAATGAGGATTTTTTACAAATAGTCTAAAGGATCATACTTCTAGATAATTTGTCAGGTTTAAATTTTGTATCAAATTATCGATTTGTTGTATGAACGTAACTTTTCTCTCCTAATTAACATCATTGTAATAGTAAACGGGAGTTATCAAATATATTGAAATTAGTTTAAAAGATTACTAACGAAGAAGCTCACAAGTAAAACTAAAAGGAGTTGTTTTGCTATATCGTAATTTCTAAAAGTGGTATTTTTTTTTTTACAGATTATTTAGTGAGGTTTTTCACTAAATAAATAGTTCAAAAATAAAATTGTATTTCAAGTTAATTTTACATGTTTTATTTCATCCATTTTTACTTTGATAATATATATGTTGTATGTTTGATGTAATAAGAGTTAATGTCAAATTTATTAATATTTTTTATTTAAAACTAACGATAAATTTACATATTTACTAATATGTACTCGTATAAAATGTGTATATAGTACAAGTGCTGGTCTTTGTTCATTTAATATTTTAGGCTTCTTAGCTTAATCTAATTTAGATATGTACCCCTTCGACTTTAAACAATTTTACTATATTAATCACTAAATTATACTAGTTACTCACATTGTCGAATCGATTATAATACGAGACTTGAGAATTGGATATTTTTTCAAATTATATAATATCTAGTATTTTAATTTTATATAATTTCTTCATTTTGGTATATGTTTAGTGTTCACATAACTCGCGACGGGCAGATTCTCAAAAATGAAGTAGATATTTTGGGTGATTGCACAGTTCAATCTACTATTGAATTTGAAAACACTTTACCAGAAGAATCTTGGAATAGTTGTTTGATGACCGAAAATTGCCATCATAAGGAAAGTCTGGAAAATACAAATAGGTATGAGATTTTCGAAGTAAATTATTTAAAAACTTTTTCTCTCCTTTTTATTTAGTAGTGTTGGCTATATTTACGGGCTGCACGGAATGTAACTTTGTCATAAATATCCTAAATAAGCTCCAAATATTTACCCAATTCCTCTAGATAAATAAATAAATCTATAATCTAAGTTTGATTTAAATAACTGGTCAACTAATATCAAATAATAATACGTGTTAAATTTAAAAAATTATTTCGTTTATATAAAAATAGCAATGCATTATATTCTACTATCAGTTTTAATAACTTATGTACTCATTATTCTGTAGTATTATTGAACCTGGGACGGTACCGGAAATTAAAATAGAAAAAGATGAAGAAGAAGATTCGTTCAACACACCGACATATAGTTGTTCAACAGTCCAGAATACACCTATAAGAATAGATGCAAATACAAACAAGTAATGGAATTCATCAACAAAAGTTGTTTAAATTTTATATTTATTGTTATGTGTATCATCTTAAGCACATTGTAATTTACCATATTAGCTAGTGCATTATATTATTTATGATAATACCATTTGAATTGGTCCAGTGTTAAAAAAGTTGAAGTTTATACAGACACAAAAAAAATTATCCCCTAGAAGTGATGTGATATTGTTCTTTATTTCGTTCTTTTAGTAAAGTTTAGTGATTAAGTTCTGAAAATTCGTCCTAAGGTAGATGTAGAGTGATGCTATAACATACAGAATTTTCTCCAGAAATCTAAAGTTAAGGAAAATCCAAAAAAAATAGCGAAAATTACACTTTGACCGTAGTAAATTTGTAGGTTGCAATGTTATTAAACAGTCGACGGGTATTTGAAAATATCTTATGTATTGTATTGTTATTCACGATTTATGAGTAACTAGCAATAATGCGTCTTTTATCATGTACGCAAAAATATTTAAGTAAAGCCAAACGCATATTTAGTTACTCAGTTATTTAGGTATAAATTAGTACATTTCCGAAATAATACTATGTGCCGTACACCGAAGTTACTACTAGTACCCAAAAAGTTTTCAAGTCCATATAGTAATCTTGAAAAAACTTGAGCAATATATGGTTATTTATAATAAAACAATATTAAAACAACCCTTAATCGTAGAATAATACACTCTGTCGTTAGTCTATCGTTAAGGGTGTTTTAATTATAATTTTGTCCTAACCGCACAAAACTTACCATTAAAAAAAAAAATTATAAGATCATTTTTATTTATTCTAATGAGAGGTCATTATTTTACTACGATAAATATAATGTCTATTTTTTTTTAATGCAGGAGCATTTCTTTATTATTTTATTTTTATTAAATTTCTTAAAAACAATTGTTCATAATTATTACAAAAAAACATATATGCTGGTGCATTGTTAAATTCGATGTATTGAAATTAATATATCACTATACTATGTCATAATCAAGAAAAAATTCAATTTTTTCTTTTGGTTGAATTAAAGAGTAATTGTTTTTTTTTCGAAATTAAAGTTTGTATTTTAAATATTTTAAGAGAAAAAGTAATTTGTATGAGGATATTGCAGCAATCACCATAAGATACTTTTACTTTTTGTTTAAATATTTATTTTATGAAAATTAGGAAATAATAATTTTATTATTAAAGTAAAGTAAGGCAAGTGTTAAGACCAAAAATATATTTTGACCTATTGTATATTAAACTAATTTAGGGAGTGTCCCAATTGAAATTTTACTAAGCCAAAAAAGAAGCCAAATGGTCAATGATAAGACCTGGCTATATACATATATGTATAAGCAAATAAGAATCTATATTAAAAAATTATCAGGCATGGTAACAAAATGGAATATTGTTTGTTATCTGATTTTATTATCAGTCTGTCAAATTGTGAGTTAGTCCGTTGTCCCACCTCTACAATGACCCCTCTGGTTTTGCGTTTCCTTTAGTAAATATGAGATCCCTGATTGTATAAACTGACACATTATTTTAAATGACCCTAAGTGCCACTACTTTTTAATGTAACACGGTTATAACACCCACGTCTTGTAGGATTGTCTTGTCTGATTACAATGTATTGTCTTTCGTTGGAAAGAAAATGTTTCTCAAAGGGAATATTGGTCTTAAATTTCAAAATTAATGTTTTTTAAACGAAATAGCAATAGTTTAAATATGAACAATTTTTACCATTTTTTTTTTTGTTATTACAATTGAAATTAAAAAAATGTCTTACAGATAGCTACTTAAATTTTTGCAAGCAGGAAATTTAAATACAATTTTTTTTATTTTATGTAAAATCAAACTATCATTTATTTCATTTGTTTATACTGTTTTTAGTGTTACCAAAACTTACAATGAACAAGACGTAAAAGTGGAAGTAGACTTTTTGGGAAACTGGAAATTCGTCTCTACTATAGAAGTTGAAAACCAGTTGCCTTTAAGCTTGCATAGTACAAGTTTTAATAAGGACGAAGTACAGAGCTTTGTTTGCAATCTGTGTCATGATTCATTTACGTCAAAAAAGCGAATTATTCATCACTTACAAAAATTCCACAAAACGAACTGTAAAACTACAAAAAAAATTTCAAGGAATAAGTTTAGGTGAGAATCATGTATTTCGTTTAATTCATCAACTGCAAAATTTCGCACGACCAATATATTTAAACCTTACGTCTATCCCCTTTTTGTTATAAAACATATTATTAAAACTATTTTAAAATATTATATTTCAAACCAAAGCTCAAATGTACATACTAGAATAATTTTAATTTATTGTAAATTATTAAGATTTGTTAAACCTCTTGAGATACCTGAAATATAAACCGAACTTGATGAAATAATTATATTTTTCCTGGTTGTCCTACTTCTCATGACAATTTCCATGTTAATTAATTGTCCTAGAAATTATATCTGCATCATATTCAATTAAATTAGCATTTTAAAATAATATTACTATTAATGATAACAAATTTTTTTAATACACAGAATGTAATATAGTTTTTAAAAAAAATATAAATTTATTTTTAACTTTGGGTTTACTTAATGTCTATCACTATTTAATCGTATTATTAACTTTTTTGGATTTTGAATTAATATATGTGAAAATTATTATAAATGATTTTAGTGCTGGAACGAAGTACAAGAATATCATTTTCAAAAAGAAAAAAAATAGCTGTACCTTCAATATTAAAAGGGATAATTTACATATGATAGTGTCAAAATTGAAAGAAGTAAAGAACAAAACACCACGGTTTAAGTGCAACTTATGCCAAAAAAACATTTAATACTTAAGTGCAAATTACTCGATTAATTAATTAATTGTCCTAGAAATTATATCTGCATCATATTCCATTAAATTAGCATTTTAAAATAATATTACTATTAATGATAACAAATTTTTTTAATACACAAAATGTAATATAGTTCTTAAAAAAAAAATATAAATTTATTTTTAACTTTGGTTTTACTTAATGTCTATCACTATTTAATTGTATTATTAACTTTTTTGGATTTTGAATTAATATATGTGTAAATTATTATAAATAATTTTAGTGCTGGAACGAAATACAAAATATAATTTTCAAAAAGAAAAAAAATAGCTGTACCTTCAATATTAAAAGGGATAATTTACATATGATAGTGTCAAAATTGAAAGAAGTAAAGAACAAAACACCACTGTTTAAGTGCAACTTATGTAAAAAAACATTTAATACTTAAGTGCAAATTACTCGATATACCGGGTGATTGGTTAACTATGGACCACTCAATATCTTAGAAGATATTAGACTTTTTTAATTATTTTTTTTTTGTACTATTATAGTTATTAGGTGGGACAAATTTAATGTATTTTTCAAAATTTTAACACCATCCCTTATGCGTTAAAACCATATCAACTTTAGATTTTTAAATGGTAACCCCCAATTTTTTTTTGATGATCGTGTTTATTTTTTTTAAATTTAATTTTAGGCGTAAAAACTAGCTAAATCAGACAAGTACTTTTAAAGTTATAGCTTAGTACTACAATATTATAATATTAGCTTATATGAGATGCTTTTATAAGTTTTACAGCTAAAGAAAAAAATCGTTTATCGCCGGATCTCACGTTTCACAAAATAAGATTGATTAACGATACGGTTGTAGATTAAAGTTAATAGTTGACGGTCGTCGGTCACAATGAAAACGAACTAATAATAAATCTATAACAATATTATATGGGTAATGTCTTCTTATCTGTTTTATCTGTAGTGTTCCTAGCGGTGCGGTGTACCTGTACGTATTGAATATTAGGCATTAGCTGCTGTTAACAAACAATATTATGAGCCCTAGTAAATAGTTTTTTTTTCAATTTCAACCATAGGTTACCGTGGTCTAATCACGGTCTTATATAGAGTATATACCGTGGTTCTACCAAAACGATTCGTTACTAGTGTAGATTAATACCAACACAGAACAAATTATTATAAAAATACGACTACTTGAAAACTAATAAAAAAGTTCATTATTCTAATTTATCAATTATTATGGTTATTTAGCGTCTTGGTTTTTACTTTAAATATTTAGCGTCTTGGTCTTAATAAGTGTTACTTGTACTGGTGTCTTAACTAGTCAAATTATTAATTCTGTTAGTGAAAATATTTTTAAAAAAACTTTAATAAATAACATTCAATTTTTTGTTTTTTTAGTATAATGTTGTATTACATACAGTTAATAGATAATATGTACAGAATATATACAGAAATAAACAAAAACTAAACTTAATATGTACAGAAACTATTTTAGCATTTGTCTGAACTGGTTATGATAGGTACTTAAGATGTCAAACAACATCTTTATAAGGCATCTAGTGTGTTTCTTAAAATGTTTAGATATCAAAGGATTCCATAAGAAATACGTTCATCCAATACTTGTGAACTAAAATAAATTTTAATTTTTATAATTTAAAGTTGTAACGCGTCAATTTTAACTATTTCTAGTTCTGTATTTTTAATTATTAAAAGCTGTATTTATTTATTAACTCTTTATTATATTGCACTACTATACTATACTAGTATATTACACTGTATATATTTCATAGTATTGACTATTCTTACTTATTTTAATGTGTTCATAATATGAACAGTAATAGTATGTTTTTTATTTAATAAATGATTGTTTTTTTCGTTGTACGAGGTATAAACAAAAATTTAGAGTGACAATGATAAAGTATAATTTTTGTTGTTTTTGTACGGCTTTTTTAACAGTCATAAGCTTAAATTTCAATACCAATATTACTAACAAACATTTAAATACTATATTATGTTATGTTTATTATGATAATAGTAAAATAAAAAAAAACAAGTAACAAGATAAATACTACGCTTATAACATACGAATAAACATTATTATTATTATTTTTACCGATATTTTCGTCACTGCTGTTTTTGATCGAATCCTCCAGTGTCGCCGGTACTTTTTCTGATAAATATATATTGCGAACGTGTTAGCCGAGTTGTGAATGAATGTTATATTAGATAAATTTAATGGTTATTTTTTTTGTTTACCCGTTTCCCCGATGTTACTACTACAATTGTCTGCTTCGCTATTTTCTTCTGTAGTCAAGTCTATCAATACTGTAATTAAATAACATAATTTTAATCATCCTATAGTATTGTATTTCTTTTTTAATTACCTTCATCGTCAACATGGATTTGACCAGGTCCAGTGTGTTGAGACGCGGTCGCTGTAATGAAAACTGATAAAAAAGTTCATTATTCTAATTTATCAATTATTATGGTTATTTAGCGTCTTGGTTTTTACTTTAAATATTTAGCGTCTTGGTCTTAATAAGTGTTACTTGTACTGGTGTCTTAACTAGTCAAATTATTAATTCTGTTAGTGAAAATATTTTTAAAAAAACTTTAATAAATAACATTCAATTTTTTGTTTTTTTAGTATAATGTTGTATTACATACAGTTAATAGATAATATGTACAGAATATATACAGAAATAAACAAAAACTAAACTTAATATGTACAGAAACTATTTTAGCATTTGTCTGAACTGGTTATGATAGGTACTTAAGATGTCAAACAACATCTTTATAAGGCATCTAGTGTGTTTCTTAAAATGTTTAGATATCAAAGGATTCCATAAGAAATACGTTCATCCAATACTTGTGAACTAAAATAAATTTTAATTTTTATAATTTAAAGTTGTAACGCGTCAATTTTAACTATTTCTAGTTCTGTATTTTTAATTATTAAAAGCTGTATTTATTTATTAACTCTTTATTATATTGCACTACTATACTATACTAGTATATTACACTGTATATATTTCATAGTATTGACTATTCTTACTTATTTTAATGTGTTCATAATATGAACAGTAATAGTATGTTTTTTATTTAATAAATGATTGTTTTTTTCGTTGTACGAGGTATAAACAAAAATTTAGAGTGACAATGATAAAGTATAATTTTTGTTGTTTTTGTACGGCTTTTTTAACAGTCATAAGCTTAAATTTCAATACCAATATTACTAACAAACATTTAAATACTATATTATGTTATGTTTATTATGATAATAGTAAAATAAAAAAAACAAGTAACAAGATAAATACTACGCTTATAACATACGAATAAACATTATTATTATTATTTTTACCGATATTTTCGTCACTGCTGTTTTTGATCGAATCCTCCAGTGTCGCCGGTACTTTTTCTGATAAATATATATTGCGAACGTGTTAGCCGAGTTGTGAATGAATGTTATATTAGATAAATTTAATGGTTATTTTTTTTGTTTACCAGTTTCCCCGATGTTACTACTACAATTGTCTGCTTCGCTATTTTCTTCTGTAGTCAAGTCTATCAATACTGTAATTAAATAACATAATTTTAATCATCCTATAGTATTGTATTTCTTTTTTAATTACCTTCATCGTCAACATGGATTTGACCAGGTCCAGTGTGTTGAGACGCGGTCGCTGTAATGACACGACAGTGCCGTGATATATCACTTTTCTTATTATTGTTGATTTTTTTTTTACTTACTCGGTTCATTGTTAATACTATTGGTGGATTCATCAGCTTCATCATCCACGGTCAAGTCTACGTACGCTGAAATTACCCAGATCCCAATGTAATATTTGATTGTGTAAAATATTTAATGATATTTCCATATTCGTTTATACCAAAATAGTGATTGAATCGTATTACATGTCGTAGCAAATTCCTTCGCGTAGCAAACGTTAACTTGCATACAGTACAAGACCGAGACATTTTCACTGTGTGTGTGTATGTAGTGTTAGGATGAATACTTTCCGCTTATTGAAAGACCATATTTTTTCTTGTCTACAATTCATAAAGTTTGATAAGTCATATATAAATGATAAATGGTCATAATAGAAATAATAAATGTAATTGTTATTCCAGCTATATTCTTAATATATATATATATATATATATATATTTATTTATTATCTACAGTATTCAAATGTGTAAACTATTAGTCAATATAATTCAGAATTCCGTTGAGATTAAATCTTAGTTTTTATTTTTTTTTTTATCAACTGTTACTTTACTTTTACTTAAAACGCACAAAAGAATGTCTTGGGACGCTATCGATTTCCTTATCAACCCGCCTTATTGTACTATTATTATTTATTACATTATATTGTATTGTATTAAAAAAAAAAAAACAAAATCATAAAACTTGGACATCGACGTCCGTGGTGTAAGAGAGTACAGGAAGAGAGGGAACATATTGTGTAAAATAATCTTACCAATTAGATTCAAAGGGTGGAAAAATGATAATTGTATTATATTTACAAACGGCATTATGTAATTGTATTTTTTTTTATTACTAAACTATTCACTAATAATTAATATTGTATTCCAATTACGTACAGCAACAATGGTGTATTGAGGGCGAAAGGTAGGTTAATATAAATAACCAATTATGTAAATTTGAGAAATATAATTTAAATTGGTAATAATGTGCGTACAAATTCACAAGAACTCATGACATATACTAATTAGCGCTCTTTATGGTTCGGCTCCCATACTACTCAATTTCTGGCTCCCATTTGTGAGCGGCTAGCTTTTAACATAGCTTGGGCTATCTATGTATACTTAATCAATGATACTACTATACTACATGTCACAACAGACTACGGTGCTGACGGTGTATTATTCTAGCGCTCAATACATAGTTTAGAAATAACGACTATTTTAACATTGTTTAATGACTGTAACTTTTCAAAAAAAAAAAAATGAATTGTTTTTTAAAAAACGCACCGTCTTGTCTTCCGGAATATTGTTTCTTTCAATTTTATAATTGGTGCTTTTACTCTAAAACCAAAATTAAGCGAGTTATTTTCAGTCTGTTTAAACATTTTTTTTTACCACTGAAAATCACCATTGCGATGCCATTTTAATTAACATTACAAAATTTATATGGATAATAATAATAAGTTAATACATTAAACAAATTAGTTGTATGAGTGATCAAATAATTGGTAGGGGGGGGGGCTTAATCACCGCCTATGGTACTACACAAATGTAGTAATCTTAAAATTAAATTGTTATCAGGAAAAATCCCGGGTTTACTCCAACAGAAGAAACTTGCAATTTTCCGGTATGAATCCAATAGATGAAAAATTGTCTAAGAACTTGTCGCCATACATCTATTTTATAAGTTGTCGACCACTACCGCCCGTCACATCTTATCCAACTGGAGCACGCGGAATGTTAACCTAAAAAAAATAAACCAAATTATGAACAACATGACAACTAACACATTATTTAGTTCTAAATAGCGATGCTATAATAAGTTAAGTGTTAATACCAATTTAGAGAGCAGATTTTTTAATCTTTAGTCTACCGATGGTGAAAATAGCCCAATAAGACCACTGGCCGTGGATGCCTGAACTATTTTTGGAGCTGGTGTTAGCTGTCAAGTGATAATAATAACACAAAAAATGACTAAATTGTATTTTAAGGTTATGAGTTATTCTTTATCTTTTTTTTTTATGTTATATCTTATTATTTTTAATTATATTATATTATTGTTGTTTATACTAGTATATTGTAAAATGAATAAGCACAGCTTAATTATTTATGAATTTATTAATAAATAAATAAATAATATAAGAACTGTTAAAAGCGATACATTTAATTTATTACCGGAAATAGAGCCGGCTCGCCCTTCAATTCGTCCTGACATTCAGTTTGTGTACTACAGTCGGTTAGGTTAGGTTAGGTTAGGTTAGGTTATAGATTTCATATTTAAATAAGTGGTAAGTAATTTAAATTGTACTTCAATTTAATTCAAGTCAGAATTAAATTTAGAAGAATATTTAGTAAATATTCAATTTCAATAAAGGAAATATTGATTTTCATTCATTATTTTTCTAATTTTTAAGAGAATATATGGAGAATATTTGTAGGTTTTTTAGAGAATATTAGAATCATATTTTAGGTGTTTGAAGAGAATATTTATTCGGACCTTAGTCATAATAGATAACTGAAAATTGTTACGTTTGATATATTTTATACAAGTATTTTTGAGCCGACCGCGACATACTCCGCCCCTCCCAGTCCGGACGGCCTCTTTACGTCAGGTCAACGATATCAGGGGGGTCGAGTGTCACGTCGGTGTGATCCGGTGTCGGCGGGACGCTGGGTTGAACAACCGCGGTTGCCCGCTGGACGTTCTGCAACTGGTGGCGGGAAGCACGTACTGCTTCCCAGTTCACCGGCCTCTCCGGTCCCAGTAGCTTCTCCAGCTCATGCATGGCATCCATGGCTGAAATGTCCGTGGGGTCTTGACAGACCAACGCAGCAGACGACCCTACGGGCACGTAGGTCAGCGCTTCCACTGCGGTACTCAAAGTGCTGGCCTGTGAAGGTCCGGGTTGGGGGTCGCTGTTTTCCTGCCTGGGCTCCGTCCTTCCTTGGCTGAGGGCATCGGTGAGGGGGGGCGACGTTCTACTCGACGTGAATTTCCCTGCCGAGTCCCTCACATTATGGGCGGCGCGTCGAGTCTGGCGGTTGTTGTTCGTTGTAGTTCCCGCTGTCCAACGGCCGTCCCGTCCTCGCTCATATACTCCGGGTCGTCTTTGGGACTTCTCCCGGTGGCGTCCCGAAACTGGAGCTGGGTGTTGGCGGCGCGTTGGAGCAGGGTCCATTTCCGGATAACGGATGGGAACCGTGGTGGCAGGTTGGGCCAGGCTTCCAGCGGGCAGTAAGGTGAGTGGAGCACCTGCCCGATTTGCCCGCTCCCACTCGTACCGCGAAGCCAAAGGCAGGCCGCTGTGGCGGTCTTCCCAGCCCTGCCTGTACAAGTCGTAGCCCCCTCTGCGGGAACCTTGGGGACCCTGAATTAATCCAAGGGCTTCCTCCATCAGCTGCGACGCCCGCCGCAAGGTGGTCCTCGGAGGGCGGTACTCCCTCCGCCACTGGGTATTTGGTCGCCGTCCCCGCTCTTCCCGGGTTTCCGGCCTAGCGGTACTCACCCTAATGCGTGCCATCTGAAACGGTACAGATATCACATGAGGCCTTAATTTGAATTTCCCCGCCGAGCGGGCTTCAATTGAGAGGTGTGTAATTTTCCAGGGTTTTTCGTACGGGTTCCTCTCTAATACTCCCGCTCCTAACGAAGTCCCTAGATGTACCGGCCCTATCCATTTTGCGGCAAATCCGGCGTGAAACCCCTTCGCAGCGTTGGACGTGCACGATAGTACACCCAGTCCCCGATGTTAAAACGGGATATGCACTCTGTGATTTTTATCCCGTAGAAGTAACCGGTTTACCTCCGTTTCACCTGGGTAGAATTCGTTTGTTTGTTTTTTTCCTTGGGTCCGTTATCCCGTTAAAAAAAAATTGTATTTAACAATTTTTTGGTGAACTTGGTTTTCGTTACCCAGTTCACCCTTTTCTTACTATTTGTGTGGTACTATAGTTTTTGTCAAAGTGCGTAAGTCTGCCACTGGTGGGTCTTACTACACTCTAATACCACGAGAGACAAAAAAAGTAGTTACTACCCAAATGTAATAGTAATACCCTAAGGGGTATGTCACTTGAGTACAAAAAGTCCACTTTGTACATGTTTTGCTTTTCTAAATATGTTATCAATAGTTAATTTACATTTCTCAGAAATACAAACCTCGACAGCAAAATAAATAATTATTATTAAAATTAAAAATACTATATTTATTTATGAATATATTTAAAATTTAATATAAATATTACATTTAAAACTTGATATTAAAATTATAATATCGTAAACACATTTTAGAAGTTGGTCTTTGATTTCGAGGCTTATTATTTAAATGAAAAAAAAAAATATATTTCTAAGCATTAGTACAACTATTAGAACAGATTTTAGTTAATACCCGAATACCTGGGGGGGGGGGTGAATACCATAAACAGTAAATAAATTGTAAATAAATGGCTTTGTTTAATTGTTTAAGGTACAAATATACTTGGTTAGAGTACAGTTTAGAAAAATACAAGCTGCTTATACAATTATTGCAAAAAACCGTATTGGACAAAATATACTGTTTAACCGACGGGTAATTTAAATATCCTTAAATATAAGTTAATATTACTTATATTTTCCAATATAAGTAATAATAATAGAAATTTGATATGGTTTTAATATATTTTATAACGTAATTTTGTACTTACCGCTTAAACGTATGATTTGAATACAGGTCAATTGCGTGGACAGACTGCGAGATACAAATAGCGACTGCCGAATGCCTGTTGCCAGCTAGATGACAAAATTCTATACTTTGGCTGCTGAAAAAATATAATAGAACCGGTCCGACTGTTGGTTGGTTCGGAGATACGCCGAATAATAGCTCTTGCTCCCCTTCTATTCGCTTTGGTCGCGCCCACTACTGTCCGCCTAGAAAAATTATGTATAATTAAATGGCAGCTATAAATTATACTATATTATTATAATATACTATGAAATTAAGACGTACAAATCGCATGAATAACAAAATGTGTCAAATTAATTAAAACATATAATTGCTAAATGCTGGAAAAATATACACAAGGTATTGATAACAAATTAAACATACCTACTATTTTATAAAATAAATGTAAAAGTGTGTAGTGGTGGTATATTTGTCAGTCGATATAGCGATTATCATTATTATTTACTATCGGTGAATTATTTACCTAAAGTAAATAGTGTTTGGTACGGTTATGATTTTTAAACGCTACTATAGCTATTGTCAAAGTTAATTGTCAATAAATAATAACAGAGAGCAGTCAAGTGTCACCTTAATATGTTAGCGTCTCCAAGATATTTAATTTATTTTTTACACTCCCTTTAATTTTAAAACTGTGTAGCTCGTTAACTACTCAATCGATTTACCTAGTTTTTACGCCTAAAATTAAATTAAAAAAAAATAAACACGATCATTAAAAAAAAATTGGGGGTTACCATTTAAAAATCCAAAGTTGATATGGTTTTAACGCTTAAGGGATGGTGTTAAAATTTTGAAAAATACATTAAATTTGTCCCACCTAATAACTATAATAGTACGAAAAAAAAAAAAAATTAAAAAAGTCTAATATCTTCTAAGATATTGAGTGGTCCATAGTTAACCAATCACCCGGTATACTACATTTTACGGGTTGCGTGTAAACAAGTGTACGCATTTGAGTATGTTTTATAATGCTATTATATCAATCAAACGGTCAAAGGATAAAGGATAAACCAACACTTTTTTTTTGTAAAAGGTATATACTCCATTTATTGTGATACAGGTAAACAATTTTTTTTAAAGTAAACTATTGCAAATGGTTTTAGATAATTAACAGGCGAGTCATATTTTTTTTTAAAAGTAAACTATTGCAAATGGTTTTAGATACTTAACAGGCGAGTCATATAACAGATATTCTAAAAAAAAATATTTCATCAATCGAATAAAAAAACAAACACACCAATACACATCCGTCCAATGGTCTGGCATATTGTTTTAAATTTTTTTTGCGTCCGGCCGAAACGGGTGCCCGGCTCCTCCACGAGTAAACCGAGAAAAAAACACTGTGGCGACCCCGACGCACCGCCAACATAAAAAACCGATTGAGCCGTGGACATTACTCACAATAGTTATGTGTAACAATTTTTAGTTTTTAAGTGTGGCATAATAAGTACTACAGACAAGAGATGATTCGATGTTAATACAAGAACACTCCAATGTGGAAGTATTAGTGGAAGTACTGGTAAATGCTACTTGAGAAGTTCTGAAAATTCCACATTAGAGTGTTCTGATTGTTCCGCCTGTGTGTCACGTCTGTGTGACCCGAACTCCAGCGGCGGAGGGTTCGAGTCCCGAGACCCGCGATTCGTTTTTTGGCAGTTTAAACGGCCCGCTGTAATGTCGGAACTCGGTTTTTGACCCTGGTTCCCTCCCCACCCAAAATAAAATAAAAAAATTTTTTCCGCCTGTGTGTCACTTCTGTGTGACCCGAACTCCAGCGGCGGGGGGTACGAGTCATGGGCCCCGCGATTGGTTTTTCGGCAGCTTAAATGGCCCGCTGTAAGGTCGGAACTCAATATTTGACCCTGGTTCCCTCCCCACCCAAAATAAAATTAAAAAAAATTTTTCCACCTGTGTGTCACGTCTGTGTGACCCGAACTCCAGCGGCGGGGGGTACGAGTCATGGGCCCCGCGATTCGTTTTATTGGCAGCTTAAATGGCCCGCTGTAAGGTCGGAACTCGATTTTTGACCCTCGTTCCCTCCCTACGAAAAAATTCAAATTTTTTTTTGCCAGGACTCAAAATTTGGAAGGAATCCCATCCGCCCGATGCCGGTCACTCAAGTGAGCCTATTAGTCACTGTTACGTGTCCCGAATTATTTTTTTTTATATTCTTGTGTGACCAAGGTACATCTAATGGTGGTTAAAAAGCGTCCCCCTTTAACAAATTATTCGTAAGGTACACCGTACCGCTCCAATTATAACCAAGCATTTAATTATACATCATTTTTTAGGCGGACAGTAGTGGGCACGACCGAAGCGAATTATTATTCCAGCTATATTCTTAAAATAGATATATATATATATATATATTTATTTATTTGTTATCTACAGTTTTCAAAACTATGCGAAAACTATTAGTCAATATAATTCAGAATTCCGTTGAGATTAAAACTTGGTTTTTGTTTATTCTTTATCAATTGTTACTTTACTTTTATCAAATGTAATTAATACAAATTATACTAACTATTTAATATATGTGTATAAATAATTGATTTTATTAGCTGTTATTGCAAAGAAAAAATATTCTCTTACAAAATGTTAAATTTGTACACTCTAATACCACGAGAGACAAAAAAAGTAGTTACTACCCAAATGTAATAGTAATACCCTAAGGGGTATGTCAAAAAGTCCACTTTGTACATGTTTTGCTTTTCTAAATATGTTATCAATAGTTAATTTACATTTCTCAGAAATACAAACCTCGACAGCAAAATAAATAATTATTATTAAAATTAAAAATACTATATTTATTTATGAATATATTTAAAATTTAATATAAATATTACATTTAAAACTTGATATTAAAATTATAATATCGTAAACACATTTTAGAAGTTGGTCTTTGATTTCGAGGCTTATTATTTAAATGAAAAAAAAAAATATATTTCTAAGCATTAGTACAACTATTAGAACAGATTTTAGTTAATACCCGAATACCTGGGGGGGGGGTGAATACCATAAACAGTAAATAAATTGTAAATAAATGGCTTTGTTTAATTGTTTAAGGTACAAATATACTTGGTTAGAGTACAGTTTAGAAAAATACAAGCTGCTTATACAATTATTGCAAAAAACCGTATTGGACAAAATATACTGTTTAACCGACGGGTAATTTAAATATCCTTAAATATAAGTTAATATTACTTATATTTTCCAATATAAGTAATAATAATAGAAATTTGATATGGTTTTAATATATTTTATAACGTAATTTTGTACTTACCGCTTAAACGTATGATTTGAATACAGGTCAATTGCGTGGACAGACTGCGAGATACAAATAGCGACTGCCGAATGCCTGTTGCCAGCTAGATGACAAAATTCTATACTTTGGCTGCTGAAAAAATATAATAGAACCGGTCCGACTGTTGGTTGGTTCGGAGATACGCCGAATAATAGCTCTTGCTGCCCTTCTATTCGCTTTGGTCGCGCCCACTACTGTCCGCCTAGAAAAATTATGGTCTAAGTGGCTGCTTAGTAAATATTGAACTATACGCCGTAAGTCAGTAAACGCTATTGTTCAGCAATTCGTCGTTACTCGCTAAGCTCGTTCCCTCGGCCTTGTTGTGTAATAAACACTGAAAATTATTCTAATTTTGATAGTTTTTTTGTACATTGGTTACGTAAGAAGTTGTTTACTTAAACACAGCATTAAGGTCACTTTGCCTTATAAAATACAGCGATTTAACATAATGTAACAATAACATATTTGGTTATGCATGCAAATAGAACCTTCGAAAAAAACCCGATGGTCTAAGTGGCTGTTTGTAAATACTTAATTATACGCCGTAAGTCAGTAAACGCTATTGTCCAGCAATTCGTCGTTACTCGCTAAGCTCGTTCCCTCGGCCTTGGTGTGTAATAAACACTGAAAATTATTCTAATTTTGATAGTTTTTTTGTACATTGGTTACGTAAGAAGTTGTTTACTTAAACACAGCATTAAGGTCACTTTGCTTTATAAAATACAGCGATTTAACATAATGTAAAAATAACATATTTGTTTATGCATGCAAATAGAACCTTAAAAACAAACACGAAGGTCTAGAAAAAAATACTTGGATACAATTATTAGTCGAAAACCGAACCGCTTTGCAATGTCGTTACGCAACTAACTACCCACCGAAACACGCCCAAAATTAATTCATAAACGTCTTCATAAAATACAGCGATTTAACATAATGTAAAAATAACATATTTGTTTATGCATGCAAATAGAACCTTCAAAAAAAAACACAAAGGTCTAAAAAAAAAATACTTGGATCAGGAAACATTTCAACACCACTTGTTTACCCCCCAAATACACCTGTGTGTGTGTGTGTGTGTGTGTGTGTGTGTGTGTGTTGTTGTTCTGTATTTGCTAATAAGGACTAATTTAAAATTGGTGGGAGAGAATTTTTTTATCTGAAATCATCGGGGACCCGATTCACAGTGGAGATCGGTTTGTAGTTTCAGTTCAATATCAGCAATCAACACCATGGACGATTCGCAAAAACGACGGGCTGTTCAATACCTCGCTGCCGGTAAGTTGCAATTTTTTTTTTATGTTTTCAATTTTAATTTCGATTTTTCGATTTTAATTTTTTTCAATTTTTTTTTTCCTGTAGGCTATAAAGGCTTAGACGCGGGAATCACGATTGAAGTCGAGATGTTGGGGACGAGTTTCCTCGTCGTTGGGCAGTCGACGCCGGGGGGTAAGTCAATTTTTTTTTTATCTATTTTCTTATAAACAGTAATTAATATTTTTATTCTTCGTTATACAGAGAAGCTACCGGCGTTAGTGAAAATGGACGAGAAAATCATGTCTACCCAGTCTACTCAAGACGGGCAGTCAACTAGCAGCGATCCGCCGCCGCCGTCACCATAAGCTTAACGTTGTTGATGTCCATAACCATGTTTGTTTCGTAAAATAACCATATTATTATTAGTATTATATTATTGTATTTTTCTAATCATTTTTTGATATTTTCTTTATTCACCTTTTCTTAATTGCTCTAATCATTTTTTGATACGGAAAGGGGCGCGCCCGGATGAAAGTTAAATATAAATATATAATTTAATTTGACAGGTGTTAAAATTGCTTACCACAGGTTTCTGTTTTTGTAAAGAAATTTACGATTTTTGGTAATTTTTGAACATTTTTTTCAATTTCTTGTTTTCGTTTTCGATTTTCAGCCCCACTAAGCTTTTTCTTTGAACTCATTATTTGTTTTTAGGTGTAAACGTGTAATAAATGTTATAATAAAAAAATATGTGAGACGACTGTGGGCTGCTCGTCAGGAACAAATGAACGTTAAAAATATTATCGTAGGTACTTTTTTTTAACAAAGAATATACAATAAACATTTATCGTCGATCGTCAGGTTGGGTTTTCTCCGAAAACAAATAGACTGATAAAGACTGGACAACTATAAAAGACGTCAACACCGGACAAAAATATAAACAAAAGATAAATATATACGAATAATAATAATATTATAGTATTAATAGTAATAATATTACTTTTTCTTGATAGATGTTTGGAAATATTTTATAATTTATACATATTTTATTTATTTATTATAGCTTTTTTTTTATTTTTCATATACTTAAGAGCGCCCTTATACCAACAGCGCCCGGGGCAAGGGTACCCACTTGCCCCCCCCTAGATCTGGCACTGCACACACCATAGTCGCCCTCAACCCTATTATGCAGTCTACGAATCCATTATTGCATTTTATAAATTGTGTGTTTGTATCATATTTACCAACACACAATATAAGTTTATATAACTTATTCGAATAATCCTGAAAGGCGTGGGGTTTATCCCGGGTTTGAATTCTAGAATTATATCAATATTGTGTGTGTAGCAAGAGGTAACATACATAGCAAGTCTTTTTAAGAAGTCGTTTGTTATTGGCGAAAACAAAATATAATAATATACGCATTAATATTATACACGTTCCTCCGTCCGGTCTATTTTTTATCACGACCTCATTAATGTTTTTATTTTTCATTACAAAACTGAAATGAATATGATAATATTATATATTGTTATCTGTCAAACAATGTTGATAATTGAATTGACTTTTTTTTAAATACAAAAACGACAAATAGCGTTTTAATTTGACGACAAATAGCGTAGGAAGAAAACAACTATTGTAAAAAAAAAAAGATTTATAATATGTATATTAATCAAGGTTATCGTTTCTTCAATTTGCGGCGAAAAGCATAAATTAATGATACAGTCTAGTAATATTTTTGTATTATTATATTTTAAAGGAGAATTTTAAATCATTCATGAATCATTGAAAAAACATCGTAACGATGTACTATATGTAATATAATTTAATATTATAAGGTTTTTTGGGCAATAATGACAACCGACACGCGCCCCTGTTGCGCTTTGCGCTTTCTCTCTCCTCGTCCGTCGGCAGTAACCACCACCGTTGCGGTCACATTTACTCCAACGTTATTGTACTGATATTTTTATATAAACACACATGTGTATAGAGAACACATAGAAATACAATATAAAAAAAAAAGGCAGTGGGCGTCAATCGTGTACACAATATAATTCCCGGATCCGCCAGGAAACGGGCGTGGCGGTCGGCCTTTCTGCGACGTTGGGCGGAGGATCTCTTGAGCGTTGGTTTCGTTTCACTTTTGCTTAGACGCCCTCTTAAGACGCTTTAGTGGCTCAACGGCTTATGAGCCTCCCCCCCACATCCTAAGTTAATTCAATACGGATTGGTCAAACTCTCGAGTAGCGACTAGCGGACACTATAAAAAGTAAACTATAAAAAAAACGTTATAATTTTTTTTTCATACCCAATAACCAACGCGTTAGGTAGACGTTAACGACGTAAACGGTCAGTCAACGAAGCCGGTTGTTGTTATTTTTGTTCGGTACCTGTTTTTTTCACTCTGTATCGCCGATAATGACACCCTCTACACCGCACAAAAAAAACCTCCGCAAGTAAGTGCTTAGATACCAATTGTTACACATAATATAGAAAACAACATTCTCTGTGCTCTACCACGGCGCTTTAATATTACAACCAGTTAATGAATAATTACTTAATTAAGAAATGAGTTTTTTTTTTAATTATATGGCGTCGGCTGTCCTTAAAGTTACATAACAAAAGTTTAAAACTATGTTTTTTTTTTAATGTTTTAAACTGTTTTTAATATAATTTAAAAATTATGTTTTAAAAATGTTAAAAACTTTGTTTTTTTTTTTTAATTTAAAACGTTTATCTTACGGCTGAAAACCAGTATCCCCGATAGCGAAAATATGATCAACAGTCGTTTGGTAGGTTAGGTTAGGTTGTAATCAGATTGCCCGTTGTCGCATCCGTTTGGACGCCGGCAATAGTTAATTGTAGTTTTTCCGCGACTGGCTCTCGTCCGACGGTGATCAACTCCCTATCAAAGTCCCGGGACCTCGAATTCGTAATAGTTTGGTTTTTTTCTTAACAAACCAACTAACATTTTATGTTTTGGTTATTGTAGGCTACAAAACCTTCCGGATTCGACTATAGTGTATCAAAATACTGAAACTTTACCGGACATTTTGAGTAAAATATTTTGGCAAGACGGAAAACAGCAAAACAATTCTTATCAAAATTGCAGAACCATCTTGGTAGATCACGCGAAACCGTCGGTAAAAGAACTGACCACTTACTTGTACATTATTCACGATCTTTGGGATCAGATGCTTAAGGCCACTGTAGACTTCTGTCATTATATGTACACGCCTCACGCCAGTCCGATTCCAACTCAGAAGTTTACCATATTTTATGTATATAAACAAGTTATTATGACGTCTATAAAAAATGAAATGCATATTAAGCACATGGCCGCTATCAATAAGATATTTTCAACGGAAGACGTTGACCCTACTAATTTAAGTAGATATTTGCAAAAGTTATTGCATACCTTAATTAAGAAAAATAATAAAATCGATTGTAACGTGCCGACCGCCGATTTTTTTTCTAGTCATGACACGCAGTCACTTTTTGAAGCTATCATTCACTTTCGTCCAGAATATTATTCAAGCAAGCCTAAGATAGGAGATAGAGACAACAGAAACAATGCCTCCAACCACCAATTAAATTGTCGCAAACTCTATGTAGCCCTCTTGGATCATACTTTATGCTCTAAAGAGCATACCGACTCCGTCGATAATTCCAATAGGCGGTACAGGAATTTGTGCCTGGACAATTTTTTGCCCGATACTGTTATACACAGCAATCGCCCTTCGACGGGAAATTTAGACACTATGTTGCGGACCTCTAATAATTACCTATGGCCCGATGACGTAGAAGTCGTAAAAGGAATAAACAAGTCCAGTTATTACTTTGGCTCTTTCGGTACTGTCACACCAATACAAATAGAATCATTCGCGGCTGGATCGCTAAACACCCTAATACTTGGCGCTCCGAAGTTGTGGTTAATCGTGCATACGAATTATACCACACTTCTGGCTAGCGCATTACTTGCAGAATACAATCAATCGCCACAACACTATACGCATTTGGATACGCATGAAATCATTGTGGCGCTCACGAACAAACGTCTCGTGCTCACGATCGAGTTTTTCGATAAATATAGTATACCTATTGAGTTTTTTGTTCAAACCCAGCACCGCACCGTAATTCTTAAAGAAGCAGTATACCATCAAGTAATACATTTGGGGACTAATATGGCGGAAGTCGTAAATTATATGTCCCCGACAATGCAGTTTGTGAATCAGAGATTCGGTACTGTAAATTCGTTTCATCGCCTCGGCCGAGCTGATATACGGCTAGTTATAAAAGCAGAGCCCAGAAAAAAACGTTTTCAATGCAAGCGTTGTAGTGAACGATTTCAAGTATTTGAAGTACTACAAGACCATTTTCACAAGAAACATTTCGAGGCCGAGAGAGTTCGGAAATGCACGGTTGGCAATTGTTCTTACCGCGTGCAGCAGCAAAATTTAACACATCATATCTTGGTATATCATTATTTAGGAATGGGGCTCTGTATAATATGCCATTCGTTTTTTAAAACTACTCTGTTTTCGCATTTTAAAACTCGTCATTCTCTAGATATCAGTAATCTTAGGGGTGAAACCGAATTCCTATTACAGTACAATTATATCGCTTTGAGGATTTTTCAACTCCGAGGCATTCCGCTAAACCCTACCGTCGTAAAAGAGGCATCGACTTCAAGTAAACCACCTGCACCTAACCGACCGATGGTGGACGAGAACGAACTTACTAGTACGAGCTCGGAAACTAATCAGTTCGATCAACTTTTGACTATCCAGTCTGAATATTGGGACAGACTGCAGACCGGAGAACTCACCACGAAACAATCCGAACAGTATATGCTTAAATTTCAATCAGATTTAGGTAAAAGTAAACTGGTTTTCTTGTTTTGTCTTAATCCGATTCGATGTTTTAGCTAATAGGTGTTTTGTTGTAGAACAATTAAGCAAATGCCACCAACCAATAACGACGGATTACAATTCAGATGCCGATAAAACGACTAAACCTGTTGGTAAAAAACGACAAAGAATGCACATCAAGGACAAACCTCGAGAACTACTAAACTCATATACGGCCGTAGCTAACGCGTCAGCAAATTACAGGCTATGCAGTAGATGTAACATTAGTTTTACAGACTCCGGGACGTACAACCTACATGTGAACGGACATAGGATTAAATCTAACAGGAAAACCGATTCTAAATTTCAAACTATGAGTTGTACACATTGTAATAAACAGTACAGGTATAAAACACCCCTGGAAAAACATCAGGCGAAATGTAACGTGCGTGTTATGATGTGATGTAATGTGAAACCAAACCTCATCTCCCCACCGGCCCTCACACGCTTTCCTCATTACACACACGGCAAAACAAAACATAACAAATATTTTACTGTTTTTAACCTTTGATGCCGCATCTAAATTTTTCTATTTTTTTGTTTTTTACCCTCCCCCCTCTCTCAATTTAGTGACCTTTAAAACTTACAAGGTAACGCATACATTTTGTTAACTTTATAAATTGAGAATAATGTACTATAATTGTTACCTGGTCGTTAAAAAGTTTCGAATAACTATATTTGAAGTTATTGAATTTTCAATTTTAGGGCAGGAGAAAAGCAATAATTCTCTCTTAAAAAAGTAGTAATTCTATTAATTTGTATTTAATGAATTCAGTAAATCAAGTAAATTATTTTTTTTGAACTTGCCTAAGATAATTCTTATAGTTAATTTTATTTATTGAATTTTGATTTTGTTAGATTTGTTTAATTACCAACGATTGTTAAAAGAAAAAAATTTAAATCAGTATTATAGAAGTTGAACAATTTCAAATGTATAGATATTGTTTTTGTTTAATATTTTTGATTGAATATTTTCAAAATAGTAACATTTGTAATTTTTAAATTTATTGTTGTATTAATAATTAGTTTATGAATATTTTCATTTTAACAAGTTCTGATAATTTAATGTTTGCGTGACACAAACCCTAACTTTATTTCTGAAGTTTGAGTATCACTGCGTGATTTTGTGTAATTGAGTCACAAACTATTGATCCATATTTTTATTAACGGGATCTTAATAAGAAATAACTTGACTTAAAAAAAATGAAATATCAATGATGTTGAAAAATTTACCGTTACAGAAAAATCAAATCTTTTTTGCCAACAGGATGGGGAAAACAGAAAAAAAGTAAAAGTACTTTGAATCACAGTTTGGAACTACCGGATTAAGTTAAGTCGATAATTAATACAATTTCAAACTTAACTGTGATTTTGTTGTAGGTTCCTAAAACACTGTTTACAAACATCTAGTCTTTAGACATCTTAATCATTTAAACACAGTCCACTTTATTGCATTATTTTTTATTAATAAAGTTGTTTATATAATAAAAAAAAGTTAGTTATAAATGTAAAATAAGCAACATTTTAAATATTTACTGTAGAATTAAAATAGTAAGCAAATTAAATCCAAAATTTCTTATTTAGTGTAAATTGTTTAAAACAATTATTTGAGCACAGAACATATATTGAATAAATTGAACATAACTAAATAAATAATAGTAACGCTTCGCGACGCTTGTCCATTCAATGTATGCACTTATGAGATTGTAAGCCAAATTGTAAGCCGTCTAAACAAATGACTCGCGAGGCTTCGATAAAACTAGATAATTTTGAGGACGTAATGTCGAAGACTCGTTATCCAGTTCTTCAACATGTACGCGCAAGCGCACGCCTTCGTATGGTTCCGGCTGATACACAAACGAATCAAGTGTATTCGATCGGAATACCCGTGCATTACAACATGGTATATAATATATATCATGACGTAATGCACGTAATATGCGTAATATAAATATATATATATATATATATATATATATATATATATATATATATATATATATATATCATATAATGTCACAAAGAAGGAAACATACTTTAAAAATTTAAAAAAAAATGTTTTGAACTCGACGACGCTTGTACAATGTACACACACGCTACATTTATATTATGCTGCACGTCGGTAGATTAAATAAATATAATGTAATTCAAATTATATGGAGTTCCACCTTATTTAAATAATTGTAGTTAGCGATAAGGTTAACCCTGCATGATTGTACTTTTTGTACTTAAAGTACGAACCACCATTGTACAATCATGGAAAACATTTGCTGTTCATACTTCATTTCATTCCTTTTCGTCTTACTAGTCCAGAGTACTATACCCACTCCAATAAAAGTAGGCTATAAATTAGCTCAAAAACGGTTCTAAAGTAGTTGCCCAAACAAGCATATCTACTGACCACACTATCGTACAACAATTTAAAATGGATAAAAAAATATATACCTATTTTTTTCCAATAAAATTTATCTATTGAGAGGACAAACAATTTTATAAAATAAAATTATAATATATAAAATAATTTGATTTTTATAAATTAATAATAAGTAAAAAACATCATCAATTTGACAATGCTACTATTTTGGATTTTAATTGTCTTTTAATAATATAAACGTTTCGTTCCATATATTAAATTTAATTTATATCATTCCAAAAGGCATAATTTATCTTTAAAAGATTTTTTTTAAAATTTTTTTTTTTACAAGTTCAAAATCATTTAAGCTATCTCACTATTGTACTGTCAATAAATTGTAATGTTTGTTGTTGCTATAATAAATTATGTGAATTTTAGCTTGAAAATGTTTTCAATTAGGGTATAAAAAAAAAATTATTTGAAAAACAGCATCTTAATGTTTTTCTAGGATGAATAAAAAACAAAGTTATCGTTCAAAGAGGCGTCGAATCCAAGAACAATTATTAACCTACAGTTCTAATGATAATTTAACTACAACAAATAATATCTATGAAACAGAATTACATATTCAAAGTTCTATATCATGCATTACTGAAATACCAAGGTTCAATATAGTGTCTAATTTCTCTCTAGACTATATGCATTTAGTTTGCTTAGACACTGTTAAAAAATTAATTTTATTATGGATCAAAAAGGGTCCCTATAATGTTAGACTACCTTCTTGGAAAATTAAGAGCTTATCTTCTGATGCAATAAGCCTTACTTAAGACTTCATTTCCTTGTGAGTTTTCTAGAAAACCTAGAAGTCTTGATGAGTTCTCTCGATTTAAGGCCACAGAACTGAGAACATACTTATTATATATTTTTTCTATTATTTTAAAAGATCATTTATCCATAGATTGCTATAAACACTGCATGTCATTAAGCATTGCCATGATGATATTATTAAGTCCGGATCATTCAATTTTTTTTAAATTATGCTAAAGATTTATTAAAATATTTTGTACATGCATTAAAAGATATATATGGTAGCCACTTTATATCTCACAACATACATGGTTTATTACACATAGCTGATGACTATGAGCATTATGGACCATTAGACAACTGCAGTGCCTTTCCCTTTGAAAATTATATGCAAAGACTAAAAAAACTATTAAGAAAACCAGATAAGCCTTTAGAACAAGTAGTACTCAGATACCAAGAAATAAGTATACAACACACCAAAAAGGATACACCTAAAATTGAACAATTTAAAATAGCTCGCTCACATGACAAAGGTCCATTAATTCTAAACACGACATATCCTCATTATAATATATTAAACTTAAAAACGTTTAAATTTAACACAAAAAATAATGCAGATTCTTACTTTTTATCTTATAAAAATGAAATTGTAAAAGTAATTAATATTGCTACTTCAACTGTGACTGGCCAAATTATTTTAATTTGGAAAAAGTTTGAACACATGCTAGATATGTATGATCAACCGATAAAATCCTCACACTTCAATATTTATATAGTGGAAACTTTGTCAAACACACTTTGTTCATGGTCAGTAAATGATATAAAAAAAAAGTAATGATATTTCATTTTAAAAATAAAGCTAATTGCTGTTCCATTTCTACATGCCTTGTAAAATTATTTACAATCTACTTTACAACAAATCTTTTAACAGGTCAAAAATTATACTTGAGTGTATTTATTGTGTGTTGCGTATGAATCACGACGAAGGTATCTTTCAAAAGACAAATCATCACATTTTTTTTTAATAATTTATAAATAATAACCGTTGTTGATGGTAGTCGCACGCCGATGAGTCATACACGTGGATATGATAAGTCAACATTTTTATAATGTTTTTCATTATATGATGTATGATGTATTGATGTATGCATATCAAATATCAAAATTAAAGGTACTTATAATAATAATATGTTATTTAAAATAAATAGAGTAATTTGAATTATGCTTGATAATATTTTAATTAAAACTTTTATTTTTACAGTATTACGTCTTTGTTCTGAGAAACTTATAAATGTGTAGTTTTGCGTTTTAACATATTAGTATCTGAATTCAAAGAAAAAATTTAAACATTTTTATGAAAAAATCTGCATAGATATACATAAAATTGTTTTGATGATTAAAAAAAATTAAAAAATTAAAAAATACAAATTTTGGCGGCATTGCTAGGCGAGGGAAAAATAATGTTTTTTTTTAAATTAGTGTTTGCATTATCAGCTGAAAACGGTAAAACTTTTTTTCAATACTCCAGTTAGTCAAGATATTTGAAATATACTCAGTAATTTGCAAAGCTGTTTCACCTGTGTAAGTTAATCAAGTACAATTATAATATTATTATTTATAATCCAAATTAAGTTGGTTTCGTTAATCAAGCATAATTCAAATTACTCTATTTATTTTAAAATACTGTCGACGGTACAACGCCGGCGGTTGGAGACGACGACTTGAGGGTCCACGCTTTGGTACAACGCAACAAAAACCATTGTCCGGGTCTAGGCCTTACGCCGTCACGGCGCCGTACCACTCTTTTTCCACCACGGCCAGACTAGTAATAATATGGTATTTACAAGCGGCAGTTTAAATTTTACTCTGCCCTATAGCTATGCCAAACTTGTAAGTCGTGATTGAAAATTTAATATTCATAGTTAACCTATAAAATAATTACACCTATGCCACATTGAACGAAAAGCTTGCCCGGCTTTGTCCCGCCATTGAACAATGCCACTAACGGTAACATAATTTACATTATACCTACCAAATTTTATAAATTAAAATAAGAAAACCGGTAATTAACGTTTTTTTTTCTTAAAAAAACTATAGAAAAAAAAAACAAGAATCGTTAATCTCGACCTTATTACGGCCGCGAGTTCAACGCAATTAAATATTATTATAATAGACCTATAACAAGTTTATACTTTTATATGTACAATAGCTACATTATCCATCTGCAATACAATGACACCGTGAGAAAATGTAATTTCCTTTTGTTACTTATTCCGCAGGCGGAAAAACACAAACAGAAAAAAACCAAGAACCTTGAATACATTCACACACGTGAGTTAGGATAGTGCGAATGAGCGAATACGCAGTAATTACACAACTAGGGGAATTTAACACAAAATATATAAAATAACAACTTTAAGCTGCACAATGCACGCAACAAATTATATGGGCGTAGGTTGGTACAGCTGCATTCTGAAAATAGAGCTGGTGCGATGCAAAACTAATGGCGGTCAATAAAAAATATACATTTTCGAATAAATTTCAAAACACAATACCGTATTTAATTTTAATAAAATGCTCGGCTCTCGTCCATACTTTCTGTACTAGGTAGGTAAATATATATATATATATATATATATATATAGATGTATAAAATTATAATAGTTTTGATGTTGGCCACAAGCCGAAAAATGTGATTAAATTAAGTTATAAGTTTATGCATAAGCACTTTGCAATGTCGTTACGCAACTAACTACCGACCGAAACACGCCCGTGTTTTTTCGAAGGTTCTATTTGCATGCATAAACAAATATGTTATTTTTACATTATGTTAAATCGCTGTATTTTATGATGACGGTTATGAATTAATTTTGGGCGTGTTTCGGTCGGTAGTTAGTTGCGTAACGACATTGCAAAGCGGTTCGGTTCTCGACGTTTCGTCTAAACGGGGTCGGTTATAGACGGTTATAGACGGTGAAAACAACCGAACCGCCAAAAATAACGACTTATGACGTAGAAAGTCATAAATCATAATAATTAATAATTTTATGGTTTCTCGTTGCAAAGAATCAATGGCTTTTTGTTTAGCAGCTAGATTTTGTACGATGTACGAATGTACGATTGCAGTCTATTCTCCTTGACACTTTATTACACATGGAAGCGTACATCTTAAAAGAACAATTAACCAATTAAGAGGGGGATTGTCTTTTCATGATCCGCTGTCCGAATCTGATCGAACTTACACGACATTTAACGATCTTTAATGACCCGACAGAGAGGCATAAAACCAGCTTCCGGAGTCTAGTGAGTAGTAAGAAACTTTTCTTTTGAATGAACCGATCGCTTCAATCAATTCTAATGGTTTAACTGGCCTTACTATATTGTATAATCGTCGACTACATCTTGACAATATCACACCAGCATCAAGTACATACGCAAGAGAATTAAATATTATCTCCACACAAAGTTCTCAACAAACACAATATAGCCGACACAGTAACCAACTCCATGGAACAACAAAATGATATTTTTTTAGAACAAAACGGCATCCCATCTGATGCAGGTTTGCACTACGAAGGTATGAAAAAAATTCTAACAAAACTTTACGTAACACAAATGTTAGACAAAATTAATTGGGATTCTACTGACTCATATCATTCCAAACTTCAGTATTTTTATACACTTGATACTTTAAACATGTTCACACAGGAACAAATGCACCAAACATTTCGCAAAAAATTCTTACATGAACAAAAGCTAAACTAATTCAATTACTTTTTATTATCACTATCAATAGTTCATTTATTAAAAGACATATAAAACACACAAATACAACTATTATATCAATCTAACTCTTATTTTAGAAAACAAGATGCATAAGCTTTCTTTTGAATACAAATTACACAACGTACATCAGGAGATCTTTTCATTATAACTGATTGCACCAACAAAATAACTTCAACAAGTCCACAAATAAAATTGGCTCCCATCACACTACAATTTTTTTCATAACAGAAACTATGAGCGTATCTTATACAATAGAGAATACATTACCATATTAAAATCAGACGACAAACAACCTCTAATATACATCTAATAACATCTAATTATCTACATTTTTTTTTATTATTTCCATAGACCTTAATTTCATAACCATAATTAATATAAAATTATAAAACAAAAAATATTTACATTATCATACACCTTAGTTTATAACATACAAATCGTTTTATATTAATTAAATCTTATAATACAATATATTCACATATTGATGTTTATTACCTGTTTATCGTCTTATTACGACGAATACTAATTACATTAAATGTTATTAACGTGTCAATAAACATATAGCAGTAAATAACATTCATGTTTTATTATCATTACTATTATTTTGTTTATATAGCATACTAGTATTTAATGTTAATTTATATCACAATTTATATATTACCTACTACATATTATTTTATACATTATAATCATTGACTTACATTATGTTAAAATAAGCAACAATAAAATCGAAGAACAAAAAAAAACAAAACAAAAACATTTTTTTTTTTTACATTATATTCACAATACTAAGAGTTATTAATACTTGAACGTTATAGTACACATGTTAACAACTACTTATTAATTTCAGTTCTATTTATTATTAACTCGTATTGCTTGTCTATACTTAAAATTCTGTACTTTATTACAAATTTGCATTCAAATTTACTCACATAACATTATTTTATATAATTTGCATACCTTATTTACAAATAGCTGTTTAGTTATTAGTACATTAACCCTGTAAACACAGTATATGTATCACCCTCCTTTTTTTCATACTACTCCTGAAATAATCCAGTGATTGTTTCTATACATAGATTGTAAATACTCTTTAATAAATAAAAAAAAAGTAAGCACTGGTTAGCTCACGGCTCAACTCAATTCGTTCGCGAAAGTTGAATTCAACGGTCGTCACTTGACTAACATCAAAAATTTTGTGTTAAATTATCTGAACTTACTAAAATGGATAGAACGAATTTAGAAATTGCATTGCCGGTATGTAGGAAATTTTTAAATATATTAACAATAAATATGTTGCCGAAATTGATTGGTCTAAATCATGTACTGAAAAAACAAATGTTTTTACTGTACGGACAAACATTGCAGATATAAGTTTCGCTAATAGTCATTAGCGGAACTTATATCTGGCTTGACTTATTTAGTTCTGTATCCAATACTAATTGGATTGTGAATTTCGAGTTACAAAACCATCAAAAGTAAGAAATTGTATTGGGAACTACAAATGAGTGATGTTATTTTATTACATTTTCTTATATTTGTTAAATAATTGTACAGATTAGGCCTGGTGAATAATAAACAAAAAGTATAAGGAAATACTAAAATGTACAGCTTACTGTTATGTATGTAGGCATTTATTTTTGGTTGATAAATTATCAATCTTTGAAAGATTATTAACTTTCAATATATTGTTTTATTTACTGTACAATGCAAAAAACAACCTTTCAATAAAATACGTGTGAACTAATGGTATTTTTTAATACTTCATATTAATTTGACATTTATGATTGAAATAATCATTAATTATATAATTATTATGACTGACACGTTTTAAGAAGATATTCATGGTGTTATAGTCAATAGCCAGTCAATATCTCATAAGATTTAATTAGTTATTTAATTTTTCTTTTGCTTAGTGTTTTTAAGCAATGTGATGACAATATCTCATAATTTTTTAAGTTTTTAACTCCCTCACAAACTAATTATTTTTATATCAATTTTTGAAACTTAAATGGTAACATATATATTTTAATAAATTTTAAAATTAAGAGTACTTTACTAAAAACGTTAATAAAAAAACTTATTAAAAAACAAATAGCTAGTTTTGAACAAATATTTGTAGAGTTTAAAAATTGTGAGGGGAGGGGAAGGGCGCACAGATAAAAATAATACTACACTTCACCTTTTCTCTTGCCCTAAACTTAAAACTTCAAAAATATTTATCCAGAATTGGTTATCGACCAGTCAAAATTGTTAGTCCATTATTCTCAATTTAAATGGTTAATGAAATGTATTTAAAAGAGAGGGGTAGGAACAAAAAAAATTGTGGAGAATTTAGATCACATTATATAAAAACATGAAAAAATTATATATATATATATATATATATATATATATAAATTTTAAATATATATAGTTCAAATGTGTTTAAAATTAATAATTTAAAATTAAAACATTAGGGTTTTTATTTATAGAATAAATACACTTAAAAATTGCTTAATTTTATTCTAAACAACTAGAATATAACTTTTTTGGATTTAAAGTGGTCACTATTTCATAGTGCCTAAAATAGTGCCCTCCAAAATTGCTAATAACTATTAATGATTATAAAAAATTATACCTTTTTCTATTATGTACTTAATATGGTCCCCCCCTAGAATAAATTTCTGGCAACAGTACTTGTGTAACACATACTACCTACTTAGTATTCACTTTATTGTTATACATTTTCCAAATACTGAATTCTTTTACAACTACAATTGTATGCTATAAATACAAAACAAATTCACCATATTATAGAATATTATTACTCAAAATGAAACCATATAATTTTTAGACAAGAAATTTATTCCTAGCCTATTTTAATGATGGACTTACTGCAAGTGAAGCTACTCATTTACATGAAAGCAAATTACTTCTCCAAGAAGAATCATGTAATTTGTTAGCTAATTCTGCAATAAACCCAACAAAAAGGCAAGTTAACTACTTGCATGATGAATGTAGAAAATAGCTTTAGGAGATAAATGTCCTCAACCAGAGTTTTTTTCAAGGTTTAAAAGAAGATTTGATGACATACTATAATGAAAACACTCAGAATTTTCCCGATGTAGAAAACATGGATGTTTTTTTGTTGTATGGTAAAAGTGCGTAAACAACACAAGGTTATATAATAGTAATATATTTTTTTACGTTTTATTTACCTAAAATTCGGATAGGTATGAAAAAAACATGAGTCATAATAATACACATAACAGTGTTATGTGGTATTATCTCAAATAAGGTGGTTATCTGTGTTTGGTCTCCATTTAATTTTTATATAAATATTTATAGCCTTTATTTATACGACACACGTTTGGCTATCGAGTGGTCATATAATCATAATATCGATAACTACAGTAAACAAAATAAAATAGTAGTACACACATACTATAACCGTGTCAACTATACTAAACGACGACGCCAACTTAATCGTCCATAATAATAATAATAATAATAATATTATTATTTTACGTTCGACTGTAATTGTTTATTTTAAATGGGAATATAATAAATATATTTTTTTACGTACGAATAACGAGTACGGCGATAAATTTAAACTTAAAAGATTTAGCCATAGTTCTTCAAATTAATGGAAAAACTATTACAATATCAGACATTAATATAGAGTCTAATTTTAAACTTAAGTCCATTGAAGAACTAGAAGATATAATACAATTATTTGACAAAATTAAAGTCTGTCAAGGAATAGATTTAGATAATAAATATAGTTCTATAAAATCAAAATTTGGACCACAATTCATTAATTATTTTGACCAGTGAAGACATGTAAAATGCATAAGTGTACTAAAAGCAAATATGAGGTAGGTATAATTAATAACCATAAATATTGAGGGTTCCAATAAAGCAAATCATGCATTGGTCTTAATGTGGCAAAGTCTAGCAGAAAATGTAGACCAGCCTATTGCTGTATTTGCCTCACATGGAACAGTCAAAGGTTAACTATTTATCTAATCTGTATGCTAAATTTAAAATTAAGTTAATAAACTAAATCAATTTTTATCATTTTCAAAAGAATGCTTTTGAAAAAAAAGTTATTGGTTGGAGAACTACTAAATACTTGGCTACAAGAAAAAGTTTCTATAAATGCTGAAATAGTATTGTATTTTTTTTTATGAAGGTGTTGATTTAGCGAAGCTTATACTAAAAGCTATAATGTTAATAGAGGATTCTGGAGGGCAAGTTATTGGTCTTACATGTGACGGTGGTTCTACGAATAGGACAATGTGGAACTAATTAGGGGTATTATAAAATTAACATTAAATAATGCTATGTATTATATTTTTAATATCACTTTTTATTACTTTTATTTAAAACCATTAGATAAGTGTCAAATCAGTATTAGTATTTACACCAAGGTGGATTTTTAAATCCACCTTGATTTACACAATTCAAAATTTAGATGCTAAAATATTATCAGATTAACTCTAAAGGACTAAGAACGATGATAATAATTATTTTAAATCATGATTGGTATACAGGTTGTAGGCGTCAATAAAACAAAAAGCTAAATATTCTTAAAAGTGGTAATGCTGGTTTTGTGGTTTGTCCGCTAAAAGCGCTAGGAGTGATTTGCACATAGCAATTCTCAGCGAAGACAGTTTGGTGGTCACATTATCAGGGCTCGTTGGGCAACCATATTATCTTAAATCGTGCAGATTACCGACTTTTCTAACACAACCGTCATGATAGGTAGGTTGACAGACCTATATTGCCAGCGGCTAACGAATGGCTATTCAACCACAACAATCAAAAACCGTGGTACAAGTAGGTTGATAACTGCTACTATGATGGTAATACATAATATTATTATCATTCATAGATATATATAATATTATGTATATCTGTAATATCATTAAACTAGTTATCATATTTTTCTACTATCTATATTCTACATTCAACAAGTAGCAGCACAGACTGCACAGTACAACAGATTAATATTATGCTATTATGAAAATTATAATTTCTATAGTTTTTAGGTAGTAAACAAAAGAAATGTTTAGAAGTCAGTCGGCTAAAACTGACGGTCTGGTATGGTATTCCTACGTGAAACAAAATTTTTAAAAAAAAAACGTAGTAGCTATCTATATTATATGTCTAGATATTGGTCGAATGAATCTCCTATTCTTACACGCCGGCCACGGTGTGTGGAAGTCAGTGCACAGTGGTTCCGAGGGGGGGTCGGACCTTGAAGTAATGTCGTTATAATTCATAGTACCTATACCTAGCTATCAGAATTCATACATAGGTTCAAGAAACTATTTTTCAAGCTAACTGTTTAACTGCAGTGTGTCTAGCTATCTGTCGGATCAGAAACGATTTATGTAGCTATAAAAATTCGAGTAGCTGGTGCTCCTTGTATCATTAGATTAATTCGATTTTAAAGGAATGTATTAAATCAGACGGTTCAAGTGTCCGGTTATGTTTACTTGAGGGTTTAGTAAGCGATGGTTTAAAAGAGAACGTAATGTCTAGAGGTCGGTACTCGGTAGGCCAAAATATCGAATGTCTGGTGTATTGTAGATAACTACCTATAACAAAACTTTATCAAACGTAGTATGTTATATGGCTTGAAATTGGTTGAATTCAAACCCTTATCTAGTAATCAGAAATCACTGTCTATGTCATTATCCGATAGTGACGTACGGTACATTTAGAATGTAACCATCATCACCATCATTAAATATGTATATTAAAGGCCTGGTGGTTTAACAGAAGTTCAAAAGTGTTTAAAAACTCAAGAGTAAAAAACATGATGAAATGTCTAGAGTTTATATTAAAACTTAAAAGGGAAAGAAGTGAAGAGTGACAACTACATTATTTTGATTTTTGATCGACTATTTGGCAGTGCTTATAAAAACGCTCAAAGAGAGGTTAAATAAAATGTCTCAATGCAAATATTTTAAGTTTTTAGATCTGGCCAGTTACATAATAATAATAATATTCAGTGCATCAAATCAAATACCTATATTATTTGATACTTATCCAGTAACATATTTTATATATAATAGATAAATATTAATAATACATTCATATTTTTTTGATTCATATATTTAAATCCATAAATTGATATTTTTTTTTGATGGCTAACCAACAGGTCATCCTACTAAATGATCATAATTAAAAATTTTTAAATAATTTTATTTTGTATTATGTAGTATCAATTTAAAAACTATAGCAAAATCAATAGTTTTAACTTTTTTTAGGGTGGAGCGAATACTTATATTATACTTCTATGTTCAAACATGTTTTATGCGTTGTAGGAATGAAATATCAAAAAAGTACATTAAAAAAACAAACGGATGAGTGACTGCTTTAAATTGTATAGAAATACAACTTAGTTATGGGGTTATGGAGAAAATAATTTAAAAGAAACGGAACATTAAACAAATTTCATGTATTTTACAGGATGCATTGCCAATTATGATGGAAGGGGACGGAGGGGAAGGAGATGTCGATCAACCTATCGGTACGAGAGCGGCTGTACGCAAGTTGATGACGGAAATATTACAAACGGCTCTGGAGCCCTCTTCGATACCAATAAAACGGGTGTAGTAATAAATATATGTTTGATGACCCTACTGGTAGCCAACTCCCCCCCCCCCCATCTGATCTTTACAAAATAAAATCACCATTTTTAAGGGTTGAACAGTAATGTTACCCTACCTCATAGAACGCATCAGGCATTATAGTATTAGAAGACTATAATTAAATACTTCATTTAGTTATTTTAGCTTTAGCCTGTATGTTTATAATCGCGTTAATTCCTAATTTAGCCTCTGAAATATTGCCCGATTTGTGATTTTCGATCGGGTTTCCATCTGGCGCGGCATTTGATACGTCGCCATGGGTGGGAACAATACGCTGCTAATATGAAAGCCGAGGACGTGTCATCATATCAACTTGATGGAACTACTGTGGTCAAGATGTTGGACATATCATCTTTATTTGGCGCTCAATGGTTAGAAAGTTCCGACGTCCGACGGGCAGCGTATGAGTAAGTTCCCGGCTAACTAGTTAGCTAGTACCATGATTACAATGATCACTAATAATTATATTGTGTGTTTTTATTTTAGCTTATGTGTCATGGGGCGTGTATTACCGTGGCAGAGCGACTTCGACATTCCCGATCGCGTTGACGGGCCGAATATTGCGATCCCCGGCCAATCTCGCACGACAGCCGTACCGTTACAGCTCCAAAGCGACCATCAAAACGATCATACTGATTTGCGGCTCTTGGCTTGCAAAATACAAAAGGTGACCCATATTTTCGTAGCTAATCAACTACCTCGTAATATGACCGAACCTGACGGATTCTTGGTTGCAGAGCAAGAAACATTGTCCACTGTGCAGCACTAACTTGCAAAGTCCACTTGGGCGGCATCTTATGATGCGACATAATATGGACCGGTCAAAAGCTAGTGCGCTGTGCGCCATATCGGCAGTCGCTCAACATATTAAAGTGCAATTAGTCCGTATGGAGGAAATTGAAACGACGTTTCTCGCACGGCATTGGCAAAAACCAAGTGTACGTCTAGCCGCAGTTCAGTGAGTTTTTTTTAATGTTCGCTTCACATCCTATTCAATACGCCCCTTTCCGGTTCACCAATTTTTGCCGCAAAACTAGAGATTTTTTCAAGAAAAATCGATTGCGGCCAGTATGAAATATCTGGAAATTTTACCATAACTCAGAGACTTAAATCAGTTATTTTCAGTAGGAAACCCGAAGTTAGACTAAGTAAAAATATATAAAGTAAAATTATAAATTGAAAATTCAGTTAAAAAAATAAACTTACCAAACAAAAATGCCGCGAAATTGGTAATTTAGTATAATGTTAACTGTGCATTATTATTATTAGTTGTGACTTGTGTAGAGATATATTTTTTAGTATATCAGAACAAAAAATAATACAATGGATGAGCTTAAACATAAAATATACTTCAATAAACTTACGACAGGAAGATAATAGTTGGAGGTTGAGGTTGGACTAGATATCAGGAAGACAGGAATAGACCAGTAGTCGCAACTATTATTCCTTTTAATAAATGGTATTCATTTTTTTTAATTGAAAAATTATTTAAAATAGAACTCGTCTCTCATTAAAAAATTTGTCTAACGAAAAAAAAATAATTTCAGATTGGTAAGCGGGAGAAAAAATCTTGTTGAATTGATATGTAACATAATTTTGGTTTTAGTCACATGCCGGCCATTCAGTGGCCATTCTGTGGACGTATGTGTTGTCAGATAATAAAAAATCATGTACCATATCAACTCAACAATATTTTTTCTTCCGATCCCACATCTGAAATTATTTTTTTTCGTAAGACAATTTTTTGATGAGATACGAGTTCTATTATAAATAAATTTAACAAAATGAATACCATTAATTGTACCTATAGAGCATCTTGACTATTCTCATTTCAAACTCGGTAGAACTTTACATTACACCCTGTATATATTGATAATAATACCATGTTGTGGACATAGTAATAATACCGTTATGTTTTTTTTTTGTTTTGTTATTAATTGAAGATTCTGCCGAGTGGGGCGTATCTTGCCGTGGTGTGGCAAATGGTCCGTTACTGGCATTTGTGATCCAATCGATATTTTATCGTTGGTTTACAAAAAAATAGAAACGGTACAAATGGTCAACGCGAACGCATCTTCGACACCCGCCGATGTGGTTGCGACGCCTGTTACGGCCACGGCGCTAGCTACCACGTCGATCGGTTCCGTGCCTAACGCAGTTACGCTTGTCGCCACCAATAACCGGTGAATACCATTATTTTAACAATAATATCTAGTGATTATAGATAGCAGTATTATTATCACTATTAAAATAAAAACTGTATTATGAACTCAATAGCGTATGTATAACCATGGTAGTATCAGTTTTTCGTATGTTTGTAATTTCATACAAAATTAGACAAAAAAAAAATAATGTTACCGTTTCAAGTTTTACTGTCATTAATTTGTTCAGTGCTATGCTATGACTTTGTATTACATCCCCACCCTTGACTAATTATTGTATTTCGTAGGCTATAAAAAACAAAAAACGGGTGTTCATAAAATTAAAATTTGTTCGCATTGCCTGATAGGTGATAACACTTGAATCGTTTCATGCAAAAAAGGGCCTTAGTCCTTAACTTTAAACTGTTGGAAAAATGTAAAAAAAAAACGTTTGATATGTTTCAAAATGCATAAACATATAAGGGCTTTATCAAACTTAATAGATATTAAACAGTAAACTTACATTCTGTAAATCAATATTATTATTTTCAAATGCAGTTCAGATTATTAGCGTTTGATTATAGTACACTTAGATCCTTTTTCCAAAGATCAATAAGTTTCTTAGTCATTTCTGATGATGGGACTATTTTTTTTTTTTTTAATGTGAATCGATGAGTCTAAGTAGTGTATGGGCTAAAGTATGTATGGAAAACATATGATATTACACTATTACAGTAATATTAAGTAAACACCTAACTTAAATATTGTTTAAATATTGCATTATTATATTTCTTCACTGTGTATAACCAAAATTGTTACTTAGTTGTTTTCGATTTTTAACTGTGCATAGGTACTTTGTAAACACATTATTTTTATATTTAAACAATAAGGTCCGTGGAACAGCCGCTGTCTCTCCGTGGGGTGCTCGCTGACCGAGGTTTGCAAGACCAGTTGGAGGTCGACCATCCGCTCCTACAAATGTTTGCCGCTAGTTTGCGGGTGACAAACCCTGAGCAGCCTGCTGTATGGGATATGTATCCAGCGATTTGTTCTCGAGTGTTGTGTTATGTACAAACTACGCTGATAGCCGCTAATACGCCTTTGCGTCACTGGTCAGAGCTGCTAGTACATCCGCAATTGATGATCGAGTACTTAGTCGAGTGCGTTTATTATAATAACCAGAGTTTCGAAATAACTGTGCACTTTTATTTTGAACAAAAATTGCTGTTCTAACTTATACTGTTTTTTTAAGGAACTTTTTTGAAACTGTTAATGCAGTAACATTTTTGTTCGACCTTCTATTATAAGGTCTTTCGAGAACTTTTATGTCAGAACTTTGATAATAAAAGTTCTTATGAGATCTCCATTGTAGGAACATTAATTATACTAAAAGTTCTTACACAAACTTTTTATCCAGGACTTTTTTTAAAAAGTTCTTCCAATAATTTTTTATCGAGGACTTTTATTTAAATGTTTTTATTAGAAAAATTCTCTACAGAACTTTTTTGACGGCTTCACACATTGTACATTTTTCATCAATTGTTACTTTACTTTACTCTAATACAAAATATTTGTATTCAGGTAGTGGTACGCCTACAGTAATTATTTACAATGAAATATTGTATGAACGATAATACAATATTTTGTCGAGACCGACGATGGTCTGCGAAAACTAATTTAAAAAAAAAAAATAGACGTCTTGATTTTATAATTTAATTTAGAGAGAAACAACTCTTATTTAATTCCAATACAAAGCGAGCTGCTCGTAAAATAAACTTCTTTCTATGAATATAGCTTATATGTAGTAATTTATCATTTAGTGTTGTTATAAATAAAATACATAGAATATATAATCAAATATAGCGATTAAAAAAATCTTTAATTTAAAATGATATTATAAATATTTACTACCATAAGAAAGACGTAGTGGTCGGCATTGAAGGAGGCGAGGGATGGACTTAAGTTGAGATTGGAAAAAAATCTACAAAAAAACAAAATAATACAGAAATTACGGACACAGGGGGGGTGTACAAAAAAATTGGGTACCTTTCAAAATTTTGTTCAAACTACGTCACTGGCGATACTGATCAGCTTGCATGTAAAAAACTTTTATGTGAGACCTTATATTTCAAATGTTCTAGTAGTAGGAAAGTTTTGACGAGGACTTAACTTATCAGAAATTTTATCAAAAAGTTATTTGAATAAAAGTTCTTGCGCGACACTTAAGCTGCAACTTTTTGAAAAAGTTTAGAAACGTTTCCTATCTTGATAATAATTTATATTGTCACTGCGAACACGTCACGTGTCACTAGTTTTATTAGTCCCTTCACCCCTCTCGCCACTTCGGGCGTGTGTACTTTAACATTATAGTTTTAACCACAGGCGAGAGGCTGCTGGATGCGTGCCGACCACAACAGTCACGTACCTCACGAGCTTACGGAGATTGCTAAAGGACGTTATGACGGTGTTCTCTTTCGAAGATTCGACGTTTCCCAGGCGAGCTGATACCAGTGCCGAGGTGCCAGACGATCGCTTGATAGCCAAGATCGGTTACACGATGGCCAAATTAGAGCAGTTTTCGAAAGGGTCTGTGAAGAAGTCTACCGGCCATCGGTTTCGCCGGCGGATCTTTCAGCGCGCTACTCAGCCGACGATGACCGCCGTCGCTAAAGTGGTAGCTGAAATGCAAGCGACCGTGACCCGGCCACTCGCATCATTGGAAAGTGCGTTCGCCAGGCAACAGACCGTCGACGTGTCTATCGCGAGGTACCAAAATAAGCGGGTGAGTGTTAATGATAATTATTGTAACACTGAATGCGTTATAGCACTCATTATAATTTATAATTCATAGATCATAAATTCAAATATTAGCATTGTCTGTTGCAGATTGCGAAATTATGGCGTTCTCTGACATTATCTTTAACTGCCATTGTCGCTCTCAATCGACGCGTCCGCATCGGCGTGGTGGTCAACCTCACCTTGAACGAGTTTGCTGCCCGAGTACAGCCTCCTGGCGTGTCTGATTACACCGTGATCTGGGTTCATACGCATAAGCTGGGCGATAAAGAAACGGGCACATTAGTTGTCGATCAGCATCAATTACACCTCCTCGAACGGTTAGTGTGTGTGTGTAATTTGTGTATGTGTGTGCGTGTGTGTATGTAGCGCCACACCGGCCATTTATAAGGACTAAAATATGCACAATCGAAAAATCTTAATTTAGAGTTTGAACTATAATGTATACTTATAAATAGTATTTTACACACAAACAAAGTATTGAACATTTTTTTGTTTTGAACAAATCAAAGTTATTTTTGAGTTAACTAGTGTAGGGCGTTAAAATAAGCACCCTATATATTGTATTGTGTTGGTTAGCGGTCACCACGTTATCGTTTTATTATTACAAAACCTAACCTAACCTAACTAATATTAATAATAGTACTAACAATAATATTATAATTTTTATGACCATAGGTACTATGCGTTGCGGTTAAAAGTTTCTAACGCCACGGTGAATAATTTTTTTATCACGTCTACCGGCCAGAAAGTACCAAAACCGTACGCGGGCATCAACAAACTGTTGCGGTCCGGTGACGTACGCTATCCGGCTACCACAGACGGTAAACCCGGCGCCGTCATCCAACTAAATGGACGAATTGCCCGAAGTCAATTTTGGACTGCCGCAGGGAAACATCACGCAGGGGTGCAAGAGCAAGTAGCCGCCGCTCTTCAACACTCGTTGTCGACTGCCAAATCATTTTATACTATAACGACCGCCGAAGAAGCCGTCAGGCAGCAGAGGGCGGTTTGCCATGTAGAAAGCTCTGCGTTGTTGGGCGAGTATTTGGCCGGAAGGTGAGTGTAACGCGATAAAACATCGTTTCGCTTTATAATATTATGGTTTGTCCTAAAATATTTTAACATAGTCACACGTACAGGTACGCCGAGTTGTTCGATTGTACGGCTGATGGACCGGCTCCGTGTTCGCTCGCCGAATTTCAACGCAGACTTAGCGCCGATGGCGATCTTGAAGAGGTGAATTATTCTACAGCAGAATTAACAGCGACGGCCTACGCCAAAATCGTCGATTTGGTGAACCGCGATCAGCGTGCGGCGCGAATAAAAGTCTTGGCGAATACGGCTCGGACGAGCGGCTACGCCTCTGGTGAATTTGGAGTCCCTGAATTAATTAAAGTGGCCGCTAAAGTGAAGAAGTCTGCGTGGGTCACTTCACTTTCTGAAGTTCAGAAGTGGGAAGCTGCCAAAAATGTAGCGAGCTTTCTGGCGGCGGGGACCGATTCGGACTGATTGGACTCGTGTGACGTTGTGTTGTATGTAAAGTATATTGTTGGTTTGTGGAAACCGTAAAAAAATTGCATTATATTTTTTTGTGTAGGACGCCCCCTCCCCCGCTGAATAATAAACTTCCGCTACCGAGTCCGGAGACGAGAATTGTATGCGGCCCGTTACAGCACCCCGTTTCAGCGACATACCGTGCGTACACTACAAGAGTGGAACACGGAATATATGAAAACAGTTTGTTCGCTCTCGATGTAAATAAAAAATGAGCTGATAAGTACTCCGCCGAGACCAATGCGACCGATAAATATATATATATATATATTTATGAATTTTGATATCATAAACCCTTTCCTCTAGAAGGGGTAGAATTTTTTTCTTAATTTCACTTTTTTCGAGCAAATTTTTAGAGATTGAGATCTAAAAATTAGACCGAAGGTAGATCTAAAATGGAACCATACCATATATAATTTACTCAAAAATCTGAAGTCAAATTTTTTTTTATTAAGGAAAACCCCAAAAATAGGATAAATTTACACATTGGCCGTAGTCAGTTTCTAGATTGCTATGTGTGTGTGAACCAACAGTCAACAATAATTATTAGTAACAATAATTATATTGTTAGTATTATTAAGTACATTATTGTTGGACCCACCATATCTTCTAAGCCACTATAACTGGTTTGAACGCACTATCCACATATTTGCATTGAGCGTTTATTTAAAAATGATTTAATCACTTTCAGTTACAATAAAATACCTGTGAAAGCCCTGTTACATCTCCGTCCCCATTATGCCCCGACCCCCAACTGTACTGGTTTTTGATTAATAATAATTTGTACTATTTTATTTATAATTATTTTTTGTTTATAATTTTTACATTAACAATGTAATCAAATACTGTGTGTAAATACTATTTATAGTTGACTAATGCTCTGTCAGTTGTCATGCCATATGGCGGACCGCTTACTATTTCTCTGTTAGAAATAATTAAAATTGTATATTAATAAGTATGGATATGGTATGTATTGGGAATTTTAAAATGTTCTATTATTAACTGTATTAGTATTTGTATTTTATTATTGTAATTAAAATCATTGCCTTTAGATACGGCATTTGTACCTGGACGTTTTTTTTTTATATTTAAAGCTCAGTTAGTATAGTTCAACGGTTATTTTGATTTCAGAAATAATATTTCATTTACACATTTTTTACCCTTTGCTATTTTAAAATTATTTTTTAATTTAATTTTTTATTTAACTAGAAGATAATTAAAGGAAAAAAATATTTTTTTTTTAAATTTTTGTGGTCAAACTAGTTATGATAATTTTGTGATTAAATATCAGATATTTTCCATATTTTTTTTTTAAGAGAGTAGTACTAAAATTTAACAAGTTTTATCCACATATCAATAAATTACACCAGGGGTTCCCAACAAAATGTTGTCAGGGACCTCTTAACAAACCACGAATGTATTGAGGACCCCATATAAATGTAAATTATATATATATAAAACTCCAGAACTGGGTACATTTTTTTTTAATTTTAATTTTTTTACCGTTTTTATTATTACTTTTTACTTTAGCCATTTTTTAATTCACAATGAAAACACAAACAAAATTAGACTGTATGCCTTGTAAGCTTAACACTGACTGAACGAAAGACAAGATATGATAAAGCTAAATTATTCTTTTATTTCATATATTACAAGTATTGTTATCTCTTATCAGTTAGATTAAATAAAATATAATATCATATGATGTGACAAAGGAGGGAAATTGGATATGTGACACGGCGGCAGATATGTAAATCTGCATCATTAATATCGTTCGTCATCAGTAATTTCGAAGACATGGTCTTTAATTTTTTAGAGAAACTCTCAATATTTTCATCATCATATCTGTGGAGAAAAAACAAATTTGCATATTATAAACAATATAAATTAATTTTAAGCAATTTTATAGTATTAAAAAATAATTTCTTAATTGATGACAACTAAAAATGTATATGTTATATCAAATTTGATGAATAGTACTTCCTACCTGATGATAGCCTGTTTGCTGAATTGGGAGTGAATACTTTATTTTCAATCAGCTTACTCAATTTTTTGGTTGGCACACCTACCAAAAAGGTTATTTTGTCAGTTACGTTTAAATGCTAATACTTATTCAATATAAAACGTTGAAAATTAATAATAAAGGTTTTATTTATATATATCTTGGTTAAACATCATAACAATATCAGATAATAAAAAAGTTACTAACTTTGGCTTTTTTGTTCACATTCAAAAGAATAATCATTTGTAACTTTGAAAGGGGACGCTACAATCTTAATAATATAACATTCATCATCACTACTTCCTAAAATAATATTGTAGTATAGAATTAATATAAAAAAACAAGAAGTATTTACATTTAAACAAATAATGACCATTTGAGTTAGTATCATATATGCATATTATGATTATTAAACCAATATTATTAGGTACTACTAATAAATATTTAGCTATTGAAATATCATTGGAAAATTATAATAAAATATGAAAATAGAGTAGATTTAAATACATTATCATATTTATGATTACTACATACTAACGTATGAGTACCCATTGGGTATAAAAGTAATTTTGTTTTTTAACCTACACTTAAAATAGTACAGAAATAAATACTCTACGACAGACTGTCTGTCGTTAGCATTGAAGATGACAATATTTTTTGTTAAACTACGTGTGTGTATGCATAGTGTATTATTTTTATGGTTTAGGGTTTCAATATTTATTTATTTACTATATATAACCATAAGTTGCTTAGAGTTTTTTCTAGGTACACTTAAAATGTTTGTTTCACTAAACATACATTACAATTGTAATTTCTTAGTTGAAATTAAAAAAACCAACACTATAAATATTATAATACTAACTTTGGTGTTTTTTCAATTCCGCCACTAGTTTGGACATAACCTTCATCAAAGTTTAGATACCTTTTTACATTAACTTGCTTTGTGTTATTTGCGAATCGTTTTAGTTCTAATTAAAATATTATAACAATCAGTATCAAAATTATTCTATAGATATTATTGTACCTAAAGAGTACATTCAACATTTAAATTATTAAAATAAATAATATTAATTAAAAATCACAAGTAAAACACTAAAATTGAACAACAAAAAAAAAGGATTGTAAGGTAATGACGATTATTGTTGTAGCCGTGATTACGATTATGTTTTTTTTTTCTTATCATTTTCTTGTACGAATTGTTACCATTTTTTAAGTCGATATGAACAATATTTCGATATATTGTTATATTATAAGTTTTTTTTTAATTTGTTTGTGTACTTAAAATTATTCTAGCAAAATTATAAATTTAATATTTTTTAAATAGTCGTCATATCATGTTATCCACAATTTAGGTCTAGCTTTAAAATTCAATTGATTCATAGGTTCAAGTCTTAATTATAGTATAAAATTAAAATATAAGCTATTTACGGTTACATTGCAATATTTTCTTCGATAACTGCAACTTTATATTCAATGCAAATGTAATTACTAAAATGTTTTATTTGTGATTTGTTTTTAAAATTATTCAATGTAAATCTAATTATGTCTTTGTTGTGCAATAATATAAAGAGGTGCCCAATTATTTAATTATGTTTATATATTTGTAGTGTAAGTATTTTGTATATACAAATGGGTATTTAAAATATAAATGCTTACCTTCACTTGATACAGGAGAATCAGATGCTTGTCTTTTGTTTGAACATAATAAAGGATGTTTTCCCATGTTTTCATCACTGGAATCTTCCACCACTATAATATATAAAATATTTAGAACTTTATATAACTCATTAACTAGTCATATTAGTAGCATCTTTTTAAACTTAATTTGTAAAATAGCTCTTATTATAATATTTTCTCACCTAATAAAATATTTTCTTTGGTTAGCTTATATGATGGTTTTTTAACGATGTCATCTTGATTTTCACTAGTGTCGCTTCTGTGTTCATCGACTAATAAATAATAACACAAAATTACAATAAAATAAAATAGCATAAAACAGCTCTATTATTTTTAGTTAACTAATTGTAAGTACCTCTACCACATTGAAACACAAAGATAAAGAAAATTTTAGAGTTTTACTACTTTTAATAAAAACATTTATATCAACTTTCATAATACTAAAAGTTGTATGACTACAATTAACTAGTCCATATAAATGGACAATGAGCATATTTTTCTTTAAAATGTTCCCCCCTTATTATAGGCAGTAATTTTAGCAGATAACTCACTAAAAACTAAACATGCTTAAGATAATGGTTTACCTATTGAATATCTTTCCTGATTAAAGGTTGGTGGATTTGGAATGGTTGTAGGCCCGTATATTATAATATTATATACTATACGACGTCTTACCGGTTATGGCTATTATTTATTTAGTTATTCTCTGTTATGCCGAGGCCATATGCTAATACAGTATATTAGCATATATTTAGGCAGAAGTCGGATACGAACCCACGCCCTCAAATTATCGGGTCCGTCGCCTGTTCGGACATTTGTAATGACGCATTGGTAATGGGTTAGGTTTATAGTTTTGTTTTCTTGCTCAGTCACGTAAGAACACGGTAGTTAGATTTTCTTTTTAACTAACCGGCCGGGTCGAAGTTTATTTGCGCCAAACTAAATATTGTTTTAACTAATATTGTTTTATTTATTTTCGTCGTCAAGAGTCCGCCCGACCACGAGACGTTTATTTTTAAATATTATAATATATTTTCCTCTTCGTTCGTTCAACGACGTACTATACCTAACCGTGCCGTACAGCCAAAAAACCTTCGGAGCGGTTTCACTGAAATGTCGACATCCGCCATGGATTTGTTGTGTTGCGAATCGCCGTCTCTGAGCGTGGCGCAAAAGGATCCTGCTCTGCTGTCCGATGACCGGGTGTTTACCACTATGCTGCAAACGGAAGTTCGGTACCTGCCCAAACCCGATTACTTGCGGCTAATGCAGAAGGAGATCACGCCCGACCTTAGGAAGCTCGTCGTCGACTGGATGTGGGAAGTTTGCGAACAGAAAAAGTGTCAAGAAGACGTATTCCCGTTGGCAATCAACTATATGGATAGGTTCTTGTCTCTCAAACCGATACAAAAAAAGCACCTACAGCTGTTGGGCACCACTTGTCTTATGGTAAGCTCCAAGCTCCGTGAGTCCGACTGCTTGTCCGGTGACCTCCTGGTCTTGTACACTGACAACACAATCACGGCCGAAGATCTGCTTACGTGGGAGCTGCTCCTGTTAAGCATCCTGAAATGGGACGTGTCTGCCATTACAGCTCATGACTTTCTATGGTATATACTTAAAAGACTGAATTTCTTGGACCCAGCCAAAGCGTACGTGGACGTTGTTATTAAACACTGCGGAACGGTCATCGGCATGTGTGCCAGAGATTATAACTTTTGTTCGTACCAGCCAAGCATTATAGCGGCGGCCAGCATTGCAGCCGCTCTGAATGGACTAGACTACACGTCCGTCAACAAGTTGGATTTGTTCACTAAACTTAACCACATCACCGGGTTGAAAAGTGAGTACCTGAAGACTTGTCAAGAGCGAATCGAAGAGATGGCAAAGACGCACAAACGAGAACGCAAAGAGCTGGAGTTTGGAATGTACGTCAAACCGTACACCAAGACCGCCATGGTCGAAGACATTATATAATTTAAGTAATTATATAGACATTTAAATTATAAATTAAAAAAAAAAATGTTACTATTTTGAAAATATTAAATTAAATATGAAACAAAAACGATAATAATTATAATAATAAATTAAATATTTTTCAACCTCTATAATACTAATTTTAATGTTTTTTTTTAGCAGTTCAAAAAAACTGTTTAAACTGTGTTCACATGTTTAATATTAAGCGATATAATAATGTTTTTTTTTTTAAAATAGTTAAGGTTTTTAAATTTTAGGAGTAGAGAAATTTGTTGTGTACGATTAGACTTCTTAATGCTCATAATAAATGTTTTCTGGTGGTTTTGTTAACTATCATTAAATGTTAAGTTTTTTTTATTTTTCCTTAACACAATGTTTTTTTTTTTTTGAAACAATTTAGCAAGTATTAATTGAGCATACTATTAAGTCTATATAAATATTTAGTTTACTATTTAATATTGTTAAAAGGTATTTCGCTTATTTTATGCGCAAAATACATTTTTCTGGAGAAGGAAATGGTGTATGTTAAGCCCAACACGTGCGAAAAAATCCCATTTATATTATATGCAAATACTAAAACTATATGTATAACCTGAATTGATTACACCGCAGACGGCGGCTGAAGGTTGGTACCATCGGTCATTACATTGTAATGGTATATATATATATATATATATATATTTTGAACATTCATACAATTTATTTAAATGGGGTTTTTTTGTATAATTTATTATCCTGTTTTCTTAAACCTTTCAGACAAAGTACAATATTTATAGCTGCCATTTAATTGTACACCTTTTTTTTTAGGCGGACAGTAGTGGGCGTGGACCACTCACGCACTGCACCGTAACAAATTATATATACATATATAATATATATGTATATATCGTACCCCCCGCTTAAAAAGTGACTCAACTCGATAAATGCCATTTTCCAATAGAGCCATTTAAAAAAAAAGTACAACATAATGTAAAATATTGTAATACCAGAAGTTGCGTGGGCAATAACTTATATAATATAATATATATTAAGTTATGGCACATACATCGGTGCAAAATAATAATAATATACTTATGACGTTTTGCCACAATAATGTTACGATATTTATTTAAAATATGCTATAATAACCTCAAAAATCATGTTTTTGAGTTGTGTCACTTTTTAAGCGAGGCGGTGCGAATGTACGCACATGACACTGCAAGCCTGTGTCATTCTTTGTACCTAATCTCCATAAAATAACTTCTGCTAACCTAATAAAGGGTTATCGAACAATTGTTTTAACAATGTGTTAAGGTTCACAAATCTCGATGAAACCCAATTTACATTAACCATAATTTAACTACAATTTACATTAGCTATACTTATAGTTGTTCGATATAATTACTAATAAGTTAAATTCTTAACAAATATTGGTAAACTCAGCTGATTGAATCATAGACATATTTTTTAGGGTCCAATCTGCTGCGGTCACGTATTGCAAACTCAAGTTAAGTTCTTTGAAACATGTTTAGACTTTAGTGATAAATGGTTTACAGTTGACGGAAATGAGTTAAATGTCAATATCGGTTTTATTTCTAACGTATTATTAGATTGCGATGTCAAGCGATATAGATACCATTTAATAAGTAAATACTTGTTATCTATTAAGTTTAAGTTAAAAAAAAAAAAACATGACAGAACATAGAAGTCTCATACCAACTTATCATTTAACACCGCCCTGTTCACCACAGCCTGAATAAACTTTAGATCTGAGCGAACGAGACAAATTATTATTTTTTACTATTTACTATTTAAACAGAAGCAGAGTACTTATTTGTAAGTTAAGTCGGTCGACCAAAGACCAAACAATCACAACATACCTAATATAGACAAATGCAATGTGCCATTCCGACATTTTGTTTGTTTTGTGTATACATGCATAATAGTTAGTTTTTTCTTTTTATGAAGAAATTTATTAGCACTGAGACACGTTAGTTTAGAATTGTTTATATACGTAAATCGATATTAAGACGGCAGCGGCTACGAAGATAAAATACGTTAAAGTATGCAACCCGTATAAACTAGTGCCCACCGCCGTGTATCCTAAATTTTCTAGCATAGCGGCCTGCCGAATAACCGTATCTACGTCGTGACCCAACATCATAGCTAGAGCGCCGAAAAAATCTAATTGCGTACATCTGTATTCGATGTTAACGTTTGATATGTGCGGATCCTCTTGGACACTGTCGCAATGTTTACACGCCGTAGGGCTGTCAGCTCCACAAAGCGTATTTTTTAGCGTATCTGGTAAATCCGACGGTGTACATAGCTGAATGTGGGATTTTTCCGACGTCGACTTGGCGTGACACGAACACTGCAGTACTTTACAAACGTGTAGAGCGCCGTTGACATTTTCGAACCGAAAACATCCGCTCATCTCGTTAGCGTACTCGTGCACGTAGTTGGACACGCCGACGACGCCGGCTCCGGCTAAAAATGTTAACGCCCGACCGGTCAACGTTTTTGGTGTACGTTGAGATATGTATTCAAGCGCTTGTCGTACTTTCGACGTTTTCGGTAACGCCGCTGCGTCCGCACTCAGTTTGGCTTTATCTGATGCGTCGGCAAAATAAGAACTTTCTTCGCGTAACGAGGTCTCTAGCCGTTGTATTTTTTTCAACCGGTACGCTGGAAGGCTTTTATATTCTGCCGTCAAATCGACGATCGCGTTCGGGTTGTTTTTTGCGAAAACGTCGAAATCAGCGCCTATCGATTTGAACGCTTCCTCAAAATCGCCCGTTTTCAATTTACCTGCTATATGTGACGCGAACGAATCTCCTATGCGTAATTTTGAATTTTCGATCGAGTATAGTGATTTATTGGCAAACATTTTCTGCAGGCCGGAATGCGATACTGATTTTGTAATATTAGACGTAATGGACTCCACGTCTTCAGTTATCTCGCCGGAGTGGTGTGCTATACTTGCCAGAAATCCCATATTAGTGTCAGTACTAATTCTATTTGTATTTAGCGCCTATTCGTTTTTTTTTTTGTACATCCGCTGACGTAGGTAGACCCGGATCTTGAAATGTATTTCGCATAAACTCACAGACGTGACAAGTTCAAAACTTAAAATTAGTACCGGTAGTTCTGCTGATTACCACTGAGGGGAATGCGACGGCAAGGCGCTCTGAGTGTTTTTGTAGGACGTGCTTATTCAATAGTCTGATCTCATCGGCTTTTTATAAGCTATTTGTAAACTCAATAATACTTCAATAGGAAGCGCGGGGGGGGCTCCTAAAGTCCGGATAGACAATCTAATGGCTAATTACAATCTATGGCTAATTGTAAATTTTACCTTTAGTGGCTGATTTAACCTATCTGCGCGGCGGCTGTTGGTCAATTCGGACGCGACCACATGCGAAACAGCTATTTCGCTAATGAATTATTACTATTTACTTGTAGGCCGCAACTGGGAGGGTAAATAGTTATATTTCATTTCCTCGGTATACTAATTGATTTGCGGAATCAGCCATATTATGTAATTAAAAAAAAAACACACATGCACAAACCCTATAGAGAATTTACTTATTTATTGATTGCGAATACAACACTTGAGTCGGTACTAATAATTCCTATTGCGTACAAAATAATTTCATGTGCCGTTGTCTGGTAATATTTCCCAAAAATGTGTGAGCTGGGAAGCGGTCTCCGAGCCAAGCGTCGTCTGCAACCAATACCCCTCGTTGTCATCGCCGAAAATGTTCTCTTTTTCCGACTCTAGGAACGCCGAACAATATTTTTTCAACTTTTTCGACGAACCACAATGTTTCATTTTGATAATAAGAGAAATTTCAATCTGCATTGACCGTCTAAAACCTGCTGGAGTCGGCGCTGATATCGAGCCCATGATTCGACCTGAAATCAAAAGTTGGATATCTAGAATTACGGCTAGAGTTCTATATTATGTGTTTACTTAGTAAGACTGGTTAATATTTTTTTCCGTAATCGCATTGCCGCAGAGCTTACGGCACACGTTAGTTCAATCGATAACTTTTATTTCATCGCTATAAGGGTAATAACATTCTCGACTACAGTCGAAACCAATTATTATGCTGATTGTGCGGTACAACAAAATATACGGATTTTATGATCGTAGTGGTCAATTAAAATTCGTTGACGGCGTGACGTTAAACGTAGAATTCGACGATGAAGTCGATTTAAAACAATGCGTAAAATCTCAATTGTTTACAGTGAAAAGACTTTTTTCCGCCCGCGATATTCCCGATCAATTAGTTTTAAATGCTGTTGAGTACGCCGATAGGTTACAGTCGGATTTTACACGTTTTTTTACCGACAGCGTTAAATACCGCCAACAAGATCGCACTAATAATTGTTCGTTTGTGGCCAACGAAACCACCAGCGCAACCGTCGGCGATCACCAATACGCCAGTGACGACGATAGGGGAGCCTTGACGGACGTGCTGTCAACTGATGCCATGACAAAATTAATAGCAATCGCCTTTAACTGCATTGGTAAAAAAATAACGCACATCACAGACTACTTGGACGACATTAACAAATGTTTAACCGAAACGATGAACCACACGTATCAAAACGAGCGCTATAACAATTTGAAACAAAAATGTCAACAAACTATGAAACGCATCAGACTTACAGACGATTTAGCTGATTACGTTAAACTTAGTCAAACATTAATGGAATTAGTGGTAACCATGCGCAAACCATATATAACATACGGCTTACTATCGATTTTATTGATGCACACTACTCTAGCGCTGAACAAATCACAAAACAATAGAATATCGGTCCAATCGGATGTACATATGACCGTCACCGACGTATATTCTAATATCGCTTTAATGATAATCGTGGAGAACTTACGGCAACCGAAAGACGAATATTGTTTGAATTTACTCGCAGATATTTGCGGGTACTCCGCCGACGGTATTAAACCCATCAGTGGATTAGACTGTCATACGACGAAATATTATTTGTTCGTCAATAAATTGCGTAAAGTCTGCAAATCAGAACTGATTGGGTTAATACCGGCATTGGGGTTACAGAAGTGGAAAAACTACATTAGGACTTGTGAGAAAAATTTTGATTTGATGGAGTTAGTGGTCGAATGCGTGCCGAACAACCTGACGCCAAGTCCTAGATGCCGACTGCTCTCGAAAGTAATAGAAGCGTACGACACGCAAATCAACGTAAAATATTCCAATCGAGATAGTTTTACCGGCAAAACTCTGTTTCCCTACGCTTTGATGTGCAATGAAAACTATTTAAAGGTGATTGTACGATACTACGCATGCGTGTTTATCCGCATTTCTAAATTAATGGAAACTGAAGTAAAAATTTCTCTCGACCAAGTTTTATCGTTTCTCTATGAATGTACAGATTATTTATTAAACAAAGATAAAAAAATTTACAACAGTATTGATGTGACTTATTTATTGGAAATATTTGGTCGGCATGAAATATTGGTGAAAATACTAAATGGCATGCGCTCTCCTGACATTTTAAACAGAGTACACAATATAGTACACACAAATGGATCAACATAGACTATGTCGCACACGGCCTAATTTAAACAACACTGAGTAGCAAAGAAACGAACCAATAAACTACCAAAACTTTTGCTCTGTGGATTACATGTGTTTCCATATTCAAATAATAAAAATTAATACAGGATGTCAACTTATCGAGACCACTCACTATTTTTTTTTCCAATGTGATCTCAATTTCATAAAATTTTGTTTGTTTGTTTTTTATTCAAAATTTAAAACGTACTTAAAGTTATCACCCTATATATATATATATATATATATATAATATATATATATATATATATATATATATATATATATATATATATATATATATATATATATATATATATAGGGCCTATATATATATATATTTATATATAGAAATATATATCTGTGAATAAGTGTGTCGATTTCAGTGATTTTAAAGGAGATCGATTTTAAACTTTGAGCGGCTGTAGTTAATAGTCATAAGCTAATCCTACGAGTAGACATTTATTCAAAGTGCGCTAGGTGACTTAGACTACATCCTATCATACTTAGTCAATTTTGACCAAAAGTCGACTTACACACTTATTCACAGTTGTTATATTTTAGTTATAATATATATATGATGTTAATATAACACTTACGAATGTATCTAAGATTTGCCAGACCGATATTTTTTCAGCGAACATTAATCAATATCCACTATTTGATTCTGAATATAATTTGGGTTGTAGACGTATATAACTATTGACGATACGTATATTTTCTTGGTCGCTCTACCGAATACTAAATACCGATTAGTGATTACCCTATAGTATGCACAGGCCACACCATACCCCTTAACAGTCTCCATGATTTAACCTAACCGCCATTACTGTAGGGCGTATGGGCGGAGTTCTCGCATCATAGTTTCTTAATCGATTGTTAGGTGGGAATATTTTAGTACTTTGTAACATTTTAGCTATGCCTAAGACAATAAGTCTAAGTACTATATACAAGAGATGATTCTATGGTTCTACCAGAACACTCTATATGTAGTACAGCGGATAAAATTAATTTTTAAGCGGGGTTTGAGCTTAGTTTGATACACAGCTTAGCGTGCCGCCGTGCCGATGCCGGCCGACGTGCCACGAGGCTGCCCGAAGGTCCCGATAATGTCCGACTTGGTATTAAAATAAAGTATTACACACATACTAGTATGGCTACCTGCTGGCGGGCGGCGAATACAGTCTGTCGCGGATACGTTATTGTGTAGTTCGTAGAGTAATTCGGTTTACACGTTTGATTAGAAACTAGTGCCGACAGTCAAGTCGACCGGCGTTATATCACCACGTAATCATGGCCAAAGTGATGCCTGTACCAAAGATTTTCCTGGCGCCGAACTCTAAGCGGCATAGCAGACGAACCCTTCCCGAACGACCGGTCCTTATCGATTGCCGCTTGGTAGTGGTCAACGAAAAGACAAACACATACGTACACATCGGTATAGACACGACCAACGATAACGACATACGCTATCAAGTGGTACGTGAGAGGCGATACGTGTCGTTTACTGGTCAAGAATTTTACGACGAGGTCTTAGGCGGGATGCGTGGTGCAATTAGCTATGGCGAAAACAGAGTATCGAACGAATCCAAGGCGATCGTGATAACAAATATAGGTTATAACTCACTATACCTAAATTTCACCGGCGACGATTATAATCTTTCCATACAATCAAGGTTATATTCTCTGTGCAGAATAACGCTCACCAAGGAAGATCTGTTTCGCGTGCAATCACTACGGCCCGCGTTTTATGGTATAGCCGAAGCGTTGCGTCTGTCGTTGCCGATATTTAGCAGGCAATCGGCCGCGCTGGACGCGTTCCTTGACGGCAAGAACCGAAAACATGATACCGTCCAAGGACTCTACGAGTATATTCGAGCCATTCCAATGCCGGATCTAGATGGTTTGATAGATTCCACCGCCACCTACAATTACCTCGTGCAACTACAAGCGTTTGCCAGTGTGAACGTAGCGGTTAGATGGTACAAACGAATTATCCGTTCGACATCGGTGACTATTCAGGTTAGGAACGACTGTTGATTATTGACAATATTAGCACCTTATAGGAGCTGATGTTGGGATAATATATTTTAATCGGTTTGTATTTTGATTTGAGTAGACGCCACAGGCGGATTACGGTCAGTCTGCAATCGAAGAACAGAACATCGACAGTGAACTGACTGACATAGTAGTCGATGACATTTGCGTTGCACCAGAAAATAAACTTGAGGAATTTATCTACTCACATACCTCTATGTTTAACAGTAGTACATAATATTCTAAAAAAAAAAATAGGTATATAATACGGTAGGTGGTTTTATTAGTATAGGCCACGCAATATCTCACTGAATTTAATTAATAGTTGAAGCGTTTAAAAGTTAGCATGGGCGTACTTTTACGCGCAAAGAACAATAATACTACACTCCACCTTTTACTATTAATATATATAAATATCTATTAATATCTATAAATATTATTTATTAATACACTAACACAAAAAAATGTAAATTGTATTTGTATTTATTTAGGTATAAGACTATTCAAATAAACGTATAACTAATATTATGTTTATGATTTAAAGTACCTATTGTAAATTTTTAATGATCCACAAATATGTAATTATTATTTAAGTAGATGTACCAAACAGACCAATAATATGTTTGAACACACAGTATAAAATATAAAGAATGGTATAGACAACGTACGTTACAGTTATAACAGCAGCCGTAATAGAGTGGCCATCCAACACCTTAATACTATGGCTTATACATGATAATATAATCTAAGACATAAATGACATTGGTCCTTGTATTACAACTTTTAAATATTACACAATGATTTCTATAATGTTCGCATATAATACCATATAAGGTTATACTATATTTATTACTTATAACATACTATATACATATTCCATGACCCAAATACACAATATTAATTATATTGAATAGTAAATATTGTGAATAAAAATCTTTAATTTATAATTATATAAAATAAATAGGTTATTACTATTTACTATCATAAATAAGTTTTTAGTGTTAGATGGGGGGGGAGCTAAGAGTGAAAAGGAGTCTATGCGAAAAATACGAATATAGAAATTATGGACAGCGGGTAGTATAAAAAATGGACACCCCCCCCCCAATATTGTTTAAAGTATGCCTTTGGTCGATATTATTTAGGTACTTACGTTAATGTCATTTTTTATGTCATTCGTTTAATATGTCGACGATGCGTTTATGTTTCTCTCGATATTCCTGAAATTGTTGTTCGTATGATGTAATTAATACCGCCGTCAGCTTTGTAGAAAATTCATTAAATTTATAATCCCATAAGTGCAATTCTATAGTTATTATATTACGAACGGAACCATCGGCAGCTACCGTATCCATGTCTTTATATAGCCCATTGATTTGATTGTGTATATCTTCCAATTGAACTGATATCAAGTCTGAAGTCCCACCATTATCGGACACGATACGTTTTTGACCATTTTCTGGATGTTGCCCAAACGACCCGCACTTTTCATAAAACATATTGACGTGGTGTTCTAGCATAAACTCAAAATTCCGACGTATTATATTGGTTACTATAGTTTTCAATTCACTGGTTATTTCTATCCAAGAGCGAACATATAGTGTATTGTTGAAATCGCTATTGGAAAAGACGCTGGCAATAATAAAATCTATACAATTGGAAATACGTTTTATTTTCGTAACGATTTTGTCGGAATTCATGATAAATGTTTTTTTTTTTAAATATTCTTGTTGCTGTAGTACGGCTGTTTTGGTTTTGGCATCTCTCACCAACTCGATTTGTCTGAAAACTACGTGGTCTCGAGATAGCGTCTTCTCGACTACACCACAAAAATGGCGAACGCCGTACAATGCACCCCCCTCCTCAAGTAGTGATGTGACCAACAGAAGATAAACTATCGAATTAATCGATTGTCTAGGAAGACAATCAAGAGAATAAAAGAGATATGCGATGTTCAAAAAAAAAATTCAAAGTATCCACACTACAAGCGGCTACATAATTGTATAATACCTACATGATTATGCCATTATTATAGCTAATCAAGATTTTATAATTTGTTAAACATTTTGTGTTAAGAAAACAGAATTTTTTGTTAAGCGCCTGAAATTAAAAAATGCTAGGGGGGTGCGGAATTTACCCCCCCCCCCTCTGGGGGCATATGTCCAGCGCCCCGCAATACTTAGCACCGGCACTTAACCTACTATAACAATTATAGTAGGTTAAAACAAAAATAGGTAAAACAAAAATTATTTTTGGTTTATATAGTTAGGTTAGGTATCTTTTAAATAATATTGTAAAATATAGTATTACTGTCGCAATAAAAATTAATATTTTTAAAAACCTGAATACTTGCTCTAAAACACACCAGCTGGAGACGTTACATATTTTACTACATTTTTCAATATTTAGAATATTTTTATCTTCAACCCTTATACGTTATAAAACTACGAAACTCGTTTTTTCAAATGGAAACATAAGTTTTTAATTCCATAAGTATGTAGACAATTTTTTTAAAAAATGTTAGCGTTTGAATTTTCAATTTTCAACTATCTGTTCGTTTTCTGTGACTTAGTAAAGATTTGAAATTAAAATCAATATTTGTTCGGTTTTTCAGCAGTAGCACTTTTATTTGCCAGTAAATAATGATAATATTGGACCCCATCGATAATACTGTCACCGATAATGAGACATAAATAACTCTGGCTCTAATTTTTTTTTATTATTATATGGACAATCGAGTCTTAACCTACCGGTTTGGAAACAAATATACCTTACATAACCGTCATCCGTTCACATGTATTATCAGTAGACTGCGATGTTGACGATTTTGCCTTAAACCACTTTTACGGTATGATTATAATATAGCGTTAATATTATTATCACAGTATCATTATACTATGGTATGAGTAAAACTTAAATTGTCAAACGACAAACAACGTGTACTCGTGATTTGTGAACAGTTTTTTTTATATATAAATAATACTAGTTTCAGTATTGTGTTTTAAAATGTCTAATTGTGGTTAGTGACATACATTTTACAATTTATTTTGAAACTATAATGAACGTAATGATTTCATAAATATAATTAGTTCTCATTAGTAATAGTGAAATTTGTATTTAAGACTTGGAAAACTCAACATAACAACCAAGTTATACAATATACCTACTGATTTATTTAATACTATACGTAATATAATATTATTATATGGCCAATTAACAGTTGTTAATTATAGTTTAACTGGAATAAATGTTGATGACTAACCGCAGGAAAGCTGTAAGTACAATATATTAAATACTAAAATTTTAATTCGTATTTTTTAGCAGGACATTTTTTAAGAAGATTACTGGAAAGATAATGATGTGTTGAAACCTTAATGTACAATTTGTCACTGATTACAATAGTCAGTATTGGTTTATCAAGCTACATATCAATATGCCATTTATGATTATTCAGTTACTAGTTAGGTATGTTTCGAATATCAATATGCACTAAAGTCTAGATGTGCAATATTTTAGTATTGAAAAACTGTATATTGTGAATAATAGATATTACACAATTACTATTAATAAATTGTTACTTTGTATATTTTCAGTTGTGTCAACGTCTTCATTTTGAAGTCGTCTTTTGTAGATATAACCGAAAAATGTACAAAATAAAAATATTATTTTTAAAATTATTTTTTTTTTTAAAATAATTATTTTTTTAGATTTGTTTAGATTAATTTTAAAATTAATAGAATATTATTATTATTTTTAATATAAATCATTATTATAAATTAATTGTTTGTATCGTGTGATGTGTGAGAGAGGGGGAAAAGGGAAGGGGAAAAACTTTCCCCCCTTCTTTTATATTTTGCCCCCCCCCTTCATAAATATGGGCACGGTGGTAGATTCAATAAAATAATAACCTAACCTATCTTATTTCATATATACACCATCAAGTACTGTTTTCTCTTATCGACTGACCAATCACTGCTGTATGCTGAACACCAGAGTTGACAGCGGCTGAGTGAGCGACTAGGGGGGGGGGGTGGAACATTTGATGATATTATATTGTATTCGTTCCGGTTTGCGCCCAGTTATTCGTCGGTACTTGTCATCACTCAGAAGTCGTGGCCATCAATAACCGAGTACGCCTATAATATTTATAATATTATAATCATTGGTCTCCATGGAATATACGGGTGAAAGTGAGAATCGCATAGCGCTTCCGTTCCAATCGTACACTCCGCAAGGCATAATATATTCCAGTAAATATATAATACACATATACCTTTAAATAATACTAATAATATTTAATTTACGGTTGCAGTACCAATGCACAGAATCACAACGGCATTGACCCACTTGGTTATACATTCAGCTCCAGGTGTCTGTCCGCCGGTAGAACTCTTAGACCTTACCTCCGCTCCTTATCTGCAGATAGTCACACTAGACTACAGAGTTCGTGTACTGTTGTGTCCGGCGAACCTCCGGGTTTTATGGGCGGAAAATTGTGGATTGGAGTCTATCGTAATTTTTAACAAGCTACAACGTTTATTTGTGCCCTATAATAACCTGACCGAGCTAGTCCTCCCAGCGAATGTAATGGTAGCTAACCTGCATCACAATAATCTACGGTCATTGCAGCTCGCATCACCACCGAAAATAGAATGTCTGGATTGTTCGTACAACCCGATGCTGGAATACATCACCATATTCCACTGTAAACGTTTGGCAGTTTTCAAGTACGCGGGTACCAATCTAAAAAATGTGGTTTGGCGCACAACCTCAAGTGTACCGGATAAAAACGTCAGTCATTCGCCTACAGCCGCGGTCGACAAATAACCAAATCCATTGGGATAAAATTATAAAAGCTACCTAGGTACAGTTCGTAATATTATTTTGATTATTATTATTGTTATTATGAATAAAATATTCTTGTTTAAAGATACCATAGGGTTTATAGTATTATACTTGTAAGCGCAACTGATAAATATAATATTTCACAACTATAAAACATGATCGGCACTGTTACATTTTGAATTGGCCGTACATAAAAAAAAACATGTTATTACAACGTCAGGATACTAATAAAAATACTAAGTACATTGATTATTTACCTAACAAAATAGTGGTATGTACTAATAAAATAAACGAGTTAAGATTTAATTACATAAACTATTATTACTTAAGTCTCGTTTTTTTTTGTGTATTTTAATTGATTGGAAATCTTTAAATTCTGATTCACTTATGCAAAGGGACCTTTTAGAAAGACGTCCAGCTTTTGGTTCCCCGGACAAACAGCATCTACCATGTTACTACATATTACTTTATCAAACGAACGAGCATCTTCGTAAGGTGCTAACAAAACCGTCAATTACCGAAAATATTGACTAGTTTTAGACTTAGAATTGGGCAAATGAATGAATATCGCCTAAACATTTATATTAAATCGCGTTGAGCGATCTGTTAAACTTTACCTAATGATCTCAATTTTTGGTGAACTCATTGTTTTACAGGTTTTAGTGATAATATACACGGTACGACATTATAAGCTTTAAATTTGAATAATGATTAGTCGAGTAAAATATTGTTGGCAAACCGTCATTTTTGCCTATTTCGCACATACTACGGGGTTGTTTTTTTTTATCAAAAGGCCCTTCTTATATTGACTTACAATTTGATTCACATTGCTTTCCACACTACCTATGAGGTACAATGCATAGCGCGTTTTTTTTTACATGGTATCCCCGGTAGGCCTATGTCCATGGTATTTTCGGTCGTAGAGAAGTGACACAAAGTTTGGGCGGTTTGTATGATTACTGATTACCGGATAAAACTTCTGAAATCCGTGTGCAGATAGCTTCCCGCACACGGTTGCAAAAGTGGGTATTAAAATTTTCGATATTTATGTTGGTAAACGAAGGGAATTTTGTATACCAATCCTGCTCATTGGCATCTAAGCTGAATATCACATCTTTTACTGGCACGGTAAGCTGGAGTTTGGTAGCACTGTGCCATTGTCCGCAGAGCTCGTATTGCTCCGACTGCATTAGCTGATTGTATGCCGCCAAAAACGAGATCGATTGCCTGTTGACTATTCGCCACGACGGCATTGGATTCCTCTTAAATAACAGCACGACCGTATAGCGGTGTTGCTGTTCACGAGCTTTGGATTTCAGCCTTTTCACGGGTGCCGCACGGAGCGAATGATTAGTACCCGTCGAGTTAGATACGGCGGCGACATTAGGAGCAGCGGTCACGCGGGTCAATGTCGATTTGAATACACGGTTTTTATATTTGTAATATTTTGTCCGCGCCTCACGTAGTACTACCGACGACCAATACACGTGACTACACACCGGATTACGAATTTGTGACATTAGCCATTCAAACGTTGCGAAAGTCATGACTCTCGGTATGTCGTCCACAAGAGCTTGTCTTAAACTTGTGCGTCGTAATGGGTTGACCACGCATGCCGGTGATTGGATCGATAGACCACGGCTGTCGGTAGGCTGTCGGAGGCTCAAGTCGACCGGCATGTCTTCTCTTACTGCCTCGAGGCTGGTCACCGATAGCAGGGGGCCAACTTCTGCGGCAAACGCTCGTAGTTGTTCGGAGCTCGTTCGCCCCGAAAATCCACACAGTGTCAACACTTGGTCGTCCAACCATACAGCGCCTTTGCGTTGCGCATGGTCGAGAAATTTGAAGCCTGGCCACACAGTGTTCACACGCAGCAAAGCACACACTTCGCGAAACGTTAATTTTTGCGAAGGGTAATCGGATACCCATTTACGGGTATCCGCTATAACGGAGTTAGTCGGCATCTCCATCGTTACTTTGTCCGGAGAATATCGGTTAAGTTAGCGGTTCAATCGGCGCGTTGTTATATTGTGTCTAACGACTATACTGTACAGACTGCTCAGTGTTAGTTTAATGCACGCGCACGCCGTTGGTTAATATCCCTCATATTTCGGTATATTATAAAAAAAAACATATAAAAGAAAACTGCACTGCCAACACACCAAAAGTGGGAGAGGGTGGGGCTACCATGAACGTCATACAAACCGGTCGTGTGTCGGCGAAACGGCCACCCTCCCCTCCCAAGACTCCAACCTGACTCAAGATACCCTGTTCACGATGAAAGTATGCGAACAGGAGATGTTCAACCACAGCGTCGTACCGAATGAATTGGGAAATGTCTATGTTATATTGACATGGTCATGAATTTCAAAGTGCCTGGTTACTTCCGCGAACGTCGAGAACCACACCCTTATGACTTTTTGAATTATCCATGGCTTAGGTATTTCAAAAAATTAATACTACACTGTTAAACCTTACACTACATGCCATATGATGAATATAGTTTATACCTCTATATATACGCAAATTGTATGTTTACAATATACTTCTGGTTTTCATTATTTTCCTTTATGGTATACCTAACAATAAACTTAATAAACGGTTCCGTATTATTATTTTCGTAATTTATAGGCCAAAGTAGTTTATATTTTTTTTTCCTGCGTTTTGAATTACACATGACTTAGGTACTTAGTAGTAGGAAAAGCATTGTACCTAATGACAGTTATTTGCTGAAAACTTAATTTTTAATATTACAGTGGATAGGTACAATTAGTGCTGACCGCCTATCTATAAAAATATATTGTCATAGTTACACATATATCGTAATTATCAGTACAACAAAAATATTTTGATGACCTGTTGAAAGTTGATTCACTCACACATAGCGACCTGGAAATTGACTACGTTCAAAGTGTAACTATCCAGTTTTTTCGGGGTTTGTCCTTGACAAAACAAAAAGTTTGGCTACAGATTTTAAAAAAAAACTTTGTTTTTGTTGTAGTGTAGGAATAAAAATGGGTAGCTATAAATATAGAGATAGGAGGGGTAAGCTGTGATGTCTTTATGAAATTATTTTTAATATATATATGTGTGCTTTTAAATGTGTCCTACTCTTCCATATCCTATTACTACAATAGTATGCTAGTGTTAATAAGGTGTAATGTATTAATGATCCGGCTCGGAGTGTATTCCTGTTTGTCCAAATAAAGTTACCCTTTTCAGATATATTTTTAAGCGTTTTTAACTTGGTGATCCTCTAGCATGCTACGTGATAACTAGTCAGAGGACTACACAAATTCGTTTAGAAGATCAGACTACTAGGCTGCGATATTTAGAAGCAACAGACCTTAAGGGTCCATATTTAACCTCACTAAACAGCCGCTACTCTAGTTGTCTTCCCTTAGCTAAACACTAATTAATTAACTACTTAACTACTTAAATTTTCCAATTGCTGACGAGAACATCCAAATTCCAAGTGAATAATTTAATTCAAAGGAATTGGATCCCTAGAGCTGCTTTACGCTTCTCAAGAGAATTAAATGAACCAGGTCAGTCTCTCGGACTATGTTAAGATAGCTAAATTAATAGATGAATTATTAAATGAAACAAATAAATAAACACAATGTTTTGTTGTGCATAGGACTTGGAACATACACTGAGTCAAAAACCATAAACAATTACGAAAAGAATCGGTTAACTACGCACACCCTGCCTTAACAATTAAATAATTGATAAGTTGCAGAGGATTGTAGCTAAACGACTGAGCGGCGACAAGCCCGTCGTATTGTCTTATATAGGGAGTAAATGCGTCATTAGCAGGGGGTGAGGTATGAAATGTTTTCTAGGATAATCATCCAAGCGTATAATTGTATGGTATGAGTCAGCATATGTTATGTGTCATGTTTATTTTAGTATATCCTTTAATACTTTTATAAAATACTGTATTTGAAATAATATATAAATAATTGTGTGCGATATTATTATTTGTGCATATAATTGATCTTATATAATTGACATTTTTGATTAGTGCATATATTGAATTTAGTGCATATAATCTTATCATATATAGGGGTATTTTTAGTGCATATAATTTCATGTATTGTGTGTTGTGTATTATGTATTAAGATATTATATGTAAATGATTCAATGAGTACAATATAATCATTACGAAGTGCCACTTTCGAATTTTGGACACGTCCCCGTGGCCTAATATAAAACATATTATTTTTTTTAAAAAAAAAAAAAATTACAATAAGGTTGATTAAAAAAAAAGGTGCTATTGGGGATTTAGGTATTGCATTCTTTTTTTTACATTTCTTTTGCAATTGGGCTTTGCCTTCTTTTTTTTGTGTTTTCTTAATCTATATTTTTTATTTTAGAAGGATTTTTTTTATTTTTTAACGTTTTAAAATTAACAGTTAATTTTTGTACCTGAGTAGGGTGCGTTGTCAGAATTGTTTGTGGTGGTGTAGGTTGGAGAAAAAGTGTGTTTTGAGCAATCTCCTCCTTATGCCTCGTTCTTATGAATGGCATCATGGCTTGGTTGATGTTCGGTGATTTGTTTGTTGCTAGGTGTTTTGCGATTTCAATTAAATTCGGCCCACTGTCCCATGAATTAGTTAGCATCGGTTGGTTGCCGAATTTAACCGTCCATAGTTTCTTTTTTATTTTATGTTCATTTCCCCATTGAGTAAGGAAATCAATTAAGTCGGAGGTGATGTCCTCGTAAGTTCCTCTTCTTCCATCATATATTATCACGCTTTCTGTAGGCACATGACAAGTGATGAGCATCCAGTGATTTTCATTGAAGTTGAACGGGAAGAACAGATAGGTTTTGAGTAGCATGTCTTTGTTTATTTTTTGTTTAACATGTTCGAATCCTTTGTTTATGTAATCCAATAGGAAGTTAGTGTAGAAATAATAATTGTTATTAGTATTGTTAATTATTAACTCTAAGTATTTTTCGATGGTATTTTCTGTGTATATGGATGTACTTGTTATGAAGGACATGTTGGTATTGGTATATAGCTATTATAGTTTGTGTACGTTCTGGCTCGCGATAAGTCGAATACTGAGGTATTGACGAAGGGAAAATTAGATAGAAACTCGCGGATGCACCTGTATATACATTTGTATATATATATATACCATGTATATAATATACACTACACGTGCATAAATTATTATTATATTATTGTTCCGCGATGACGGCAAACGGGTTTAGTCACGACTTCTGGACATTAAAAAACAAACGACGGGGAAAAAACCTACATGTGTTTTACAAGTTATAAAATAATAATACGCGAGCAGTGAGAAGCACACACGCGTTATAATATTCTAATATGCCGTGCACTTGTATACCACCGCGGCATAATGAATAGACAAGGTCGGTGGTCGGTTGAAGCGCTGGGCGCACAAAAAACAATTATAAAACTGTACATGGATGTGAATTTTATACAGCGAGGAGGAAAAAATCACTACAGAGCGCGATGATATGCACACGATATTTTCGCCATTAGACCGTGAGAAACTAGACAACGTTGTTACAGTTTACAGCGGCCATAAAGTCCACGGTGTGTGCATAAATTAAATATAACATCGGAAAGTATACAGACTGAAATCCAATAACTGCCGGTTGTGACGGATATAAGACTAGACGAAGGGAAAATTAGATAGAAACTCGCGGATGTACCTGTATATACATTTGTATATATATATATATATATACCATGTATATAATATACACTACACGTGCATAAATTATTATTATATTATTGTTCCGCGATGACGGCAAACGGGTTTAGTCACGACTTCTGGACATTAAAAAACAAACAACGGGGAAAAAACCTACATGTGTTTTACAAGTTATAAAATAATAATACGCGAGCAGTGAGAAGCACACACGCGTTATAATATTCTAATATGCCGTGCACTTGTATACCACCGCGGCATAATGAATAGACAAGGTCGGTGGTCGGTTGAAGCGCTGGGCGCACAAAAACGGACATTGGGATTTCTAACACAAGTTTCATGTACGTAAACCACCACAGGGCACAGCCCCGCACAGGGCACAGTTTATATATTTACAAGACGATGATACTTACATTGTCTATCTTTTTACTAATTATATGTTTTTTGTAAAGGATTCGAGGCCATGAAGTTAATGTTCCTCGTATATTATGATTCCCATTTCCCTTTGATTAAGATTATCCAAAATCCATAATTAGCACATTCGACATTTGGTATATTATATGATTTATCTTCAAGACGATACAGAAGCCTAATGTGCTTTTTTATAAGTGTCTTGGGCCAGGAAACTTGCAGAATGATCTTTGGGCCTCTATAGTTTTTTGTATAGAACTTGTCATTCCTAAACAGGTACACAGTTTGAAGTTCGAAGTTTTTAAATATTGCGTCCAGAACGGCGTTACTTTGAATAAAAGCGTTAGCTTCTTAGAGAATAATTTAATTAATATAAAAAATGTTGAGTGAAAAATGTTGAAATCTCATCATTATTTGCATAATATTTAGAAAATATATTTCGCCCTATCCCACGCTTTTTTATTTAGTCTTCCGATTATGTAATAATTTCTATTTTTATTTATGTAAATGTAACGAAATCGCGTAGAATTAAAAAAAAAAATATTATTTATATTATCATATTGCGTAACAATAATTTACATAGTTTTGTATTGTTGTCTAAATGGACTTGAGATAATTGTACTCGAGGGGTTTTTTTTATTCGTTTTCTACTCACCGTGGCCCGTCCGACGTTTTGGCGGTTGCCTTTCGGACGGTAATTAAAATGTACATTGCACGCATTACACCATGTAGAGGTACTCACAATAGGGTCGCGTCGGCATATTATTCGAACGTTGTAAAACCTTAATAGTTAACACGTTGTTTGCGTTTGACGAGCGGGGAGAAAGACATGAGGAGACGACCGATGCGATGTGCGCCTTGTGTTGTTTAGCAATTTCGCGTGCACTTTGAATACTCGCCGACACGGATATAGTCTCATTATACGATCAGCGTTATACTATTATGCGGTGTGATTAATATTGGTTATTTTATGTTGAGCCCCGGTGTAAATTAAATCGTGTGCGGCCGAAGTACATTTTATAAATTTCACTATAATTTCCTAAAAAAATTAATGGCATTTGTAATATGATTCAATCTCAGAAATAAGTATTGTTCAAAATTTTCAATAATAAAAAGTACACTTGAAACTTTGGCCTAAAATGTTTGGTCGCTTTTTTTATTTATTTGTAATTATTGTTTACAGAACCCCAAAAAATAAAACTGTATGGAGTAGGTATAAAACATTGATAAACATGTTACATGATGATTTTCATATTTTAGCAGCATTTTAGGCCTTTTAAACCCTTAAATTATTATTGTTTTTTTTTTTACTTTCCGTTATTTTGTTAATCATTTTTTTCTTCTTCACCGTGTTTATATTTCGTTGCCTGGGTCAAGAGTGGTAACAACTATTTGCATTGTTACAATATCATGTCATAAAATTGAGCTATATTAAATTTTAATTTTATAACATGTTAATGTGTTATACACAGGGCCATACTTAGGGGAGGTGCATGTCTAAGGGGCGGCAAAATATTGAAGTGAAATAAATTTTAAAAAAGCAATGAAAAAAAAATAAACGCATTACACACTGATAGACTAAATACACTAGCAATTCTAAACATTAAATCACCACTAACTCCTAGAATTTAAGATTTCGCAAATAATCAAGTAAGATAAATGTTATATTTTTTTATATTGTATTTTATCATGTTAATTTGTTGTATAAAAAAAGCTTTTAGTTTCTTTTAATTATTAAACGGTTATCGTTTATTAACTGTTAGATTTTAATATCGAAATACATATTACGAACATTGAAAATATTAAAGAATCTGGATCATGGATGAAATAAGTGGTAATACTGGTAATTGGGGGGGGGGGTGACATAAATTATATGCCTTAACTATATGCATTAATTATATATTAAATTATATAAAAATTTAAATACGGCCCTGGTTACACAATTACACCAAACATAAAAAATTGTATTTACTTTAACAATTGTCAAACCATTCTCAAATGACTATTATGGATTTAATAACCAAGTAAATAACTACAGTATACCAGTATAGAAATAATTATTTTATAATTACAAATATTTATTTTAAAGTTTTTTTTTATCTAATGTAGATACTATTATGTAACATCAATAAAAATTTTTTTTTTTTATAACTTTTACCCCTTAACTATTTTCTAGTTTCCCGCTTTACCACTGTTTGATTTCATTAACTTTGTTGTATTTACATTAAATTAAAATTATTGTTATCTGTCAATACATTTTTGTGTGCCGGGTGCCTTTTGACCGGGACAGGTGCATAATAAAATGTTCACACAGTTTTCCTCAATTGTTAATTAAAAATATGAGAATCAACTCGACCCATATTAAACATAATATATCATTTTGAATACAATGGTCAATAACTACACATTGCTAGAACCATAATAATGATGTATTATTAATAAAAAATATCATGATTTATGCATAAATAAATTATGAGTGTGAATTGAGAATGATTATATACTAATTGTTAATTTTTTTTTTAAATATGCATACAATGTAAGCGTGTATAATTCTCACCAAGTGTAATTATCTGCGTAGAGTAGACTATAAAAAATTTAAGAAAGCTACCCTCCGACTAAAGTAAAACAATAGTTTTAATAGTGTGAATACTCAGCTCTTAGATAATAAATTTTCTTCTATTTATATACTAGCAACCAGCTCAATTTTTTTTTAATTTTCTTTAAAAAACGTGAGTATGTTAAATTTTCACAGAATTTAACGATATGAACATGTGCCACAAAGCCTTCGAAATACTAATATTATTGTCAAAAAATGTTAAAATCAATGATTTAAGTTCAAATATTTGTTGTATAACATTGTAAATGTTTAGAATATCAAAAGTGTCGAGGAGTATTTTTCTAATTGTATCCTTTCAATAAAATTCTAATAAAAGAAATTATTAGTTCAATTCAGTTGAAATTAGGCATATGCACGTTTTTTAAAGATAATTCAAAAATCGAGGGGGGTGCCAGTTTCAAAATATAAAAAAAAGCCGAAATTTGAACCACCCCATTTAATACTCGCTAAAAGAGTTACTTAATTTAAATTTTTAAATTGAAATGTTTATCGAATAAAAGTACTTTAACTAGTAAAATAAAAATGGTATCAAGTTAATATTTTATTGCGCTATTAGCTTGTCGTTAATTATATTAGCAAATGAGTAATAATTTAAAAATTCTAAAAGTTCTAAATTCAATTTTTTTTTCAAAACTAAAATCAGAGTATTTTTAGGTAAGTTCTGTTCGAAGTAGACACGTATGTTTTTGTACAAAAATAGATCATGCATGCGTTATAAAAAATTAAATATCAAAATAGATATTTTGTTTCTATGGTAATATGTAAGTTTAAACATTTTAGCTTAATATTAAGTTTTAGTAAATAATTGCCTATACAATGCGCCTTAATAAATGCTAATGTAGAGGCCCTTTAACTGAAAGTTTATTATCATTGTAAACATGTTTTATGACCATGTAGTGGTAATTGGTATTTTAATTAACTAATTATATTAATATTAAGTGCAAAATCAATTGTAAACTTTAAACTCAACGAGTTTTATTGTTTATACCTACGGTTTTAGTAATGGATAATAATTTATTTTATTATTGCGGGTAAATTGAAATGGGACAACAATGCATGAGAACATAAACCCGCGTGTTAATTAATTTCAAATACTTATTGTACTGTTAAATCGTAGCTACCTACTTTCATTATTTCTATAGGTTATAGGCATTACTCATTAGACAATTAGTAGAGAGAAAAAACCATGCGCTAGCAACAGTGAAATACAGTTTTTATAATATTCAAGTATAATACAATTTTATTAAAAACGAAAAAAAATTGATTTATGTATTGAAACTATGCGTTTTTAAAAACATCATATCCATGTTAAAGTGTTTAGTAAAGACATTGATTATAAATAGTTACTTATAATCAATGGTAAAGGTAATAATTTTTGGCCAACATTTAATTTAGGGCTAAATTAGATTGTATTTATATTTTATTGGTAAATTATTGAAATTTTTTATTAGTAGTTCATTTTATTTATCACACTATCACAGCCTTTATTTTTGACATATAATCTTAATTTAATCAATAGTAGGTATTTATTTTATAAAATGTTTGGTAGTCACTTATTCGACTTTTTTTAGTGGATGTCGCCAAAACTTATTTTTTTCGCATTTTATAGTTACACACTTTAGAGAGAGAGGTCCAGTATTCAGACCTTATGTACAAAAAATACCCTCAACATTTTAAATAAAAACAAAAGGAATCATGTCAAAAAGGTAAATAAATACCTAATTATTATTTAAAATTTTGGCACGTCAGCTTTGCTTGAAAATATCGTTGTACAGCAAGATGGTCGACTTCTGGCGTTCTAAATGCTTCTATTGATACAGTCATTCGCATTTCTATATAATAATAGTTTTATAGCAACTTATATATAACGCGAATATGAATATTTAAAGAGTCTATTGTAATTTAAATTATCATATTTTGTTCGTTTGAAATTTTTAACCCATAGTGTAATCTGACATAATGACCTTCGAATTTGTTAAAAAATACTCTGCGATTTTAATAAGAGTTACTATTTGCATATGCACAGAGTCAAATGTTCAACCTCATTTCCTCTCATTTCCTCTCTATTTAATTTTAGTAATTTCCACTCTAATCTGTTCTGGCAATCTTTTTTTTAAGTTTATTATATTATAATTTTGCATTGTTATACAATAAGGAAAACTGCGACAAATTGGATATTTTGAATAATATTTTATTAACTTATGTACATCCCTACATAATATTATAAAACGAAACGTCTTCTGTTATGTACCTATTCAATAATTTGTTACGTGAATCCATTTTTAAAAAAAATAATTATCAAAAAATATGTATGGTCGTTGCTATTCGACGATTAAAAAAGTTTTGTAATTGAAGTGAGGCCTCTTTAATTGGAGCTTAATACTAAATTTTAGCATAGATTTATTTACGATTACGGTAACAATAATTTATCGAAAGATGAGACGTTAAAAAAAAATAACATCAATATTTTTTCTTAGTATATTTATAATTTTGTTGAAATTATAATAATATGTTTGAAAGGATAGAATATATTATTATTATTATTACTGTAGATTTGTAATATAGAACAATGTAAAAATCCACGACATAGATGTGGACGGTGACAAATTATTTTCAGGAAAATAGTAAATAGTAATTCAATTTTTCAAAATTAGTGCCCCCTCCATAGCAACCAAAATTATTTACAAAACTCAGACACAACTGTATTATAATAAACTTTTTTTTTAGGATTTATCGTTCAGAATAATATTATAACATTTTTAATTTATTTCCTTTGTACCACAGCAACCATTATATTTTCTACATTATTTATTTTTATTTTTAATAATACAAATTTGTATTTGTAACTTGGTGAATTGTATCTTACAAGCTGTGCCATGGCTCTTAATAAGGTATCAAGTCCATACGAAAATAACCCGTTTCAAATGCGGTTCTTGTAAACTTGGCATCTGTTCTTTTTTGAACGCGTTTCTTCTTAGCATTTTTGAACTATAAATGACCAATTTTTAATAATTATCGCTTACATAATAATTGTTACCGATTAATATTTAGTTAATTAAATGAGATTGGACGCGGATATAAATAAATATATATATTGTCTATATTGATAACTGTATTCGTTTTTCTAATTATAGTTTTGTTTTAAATCACTTAATATATTAATACATTTCTTAGACAAAGGTGTTTGCACTTTATGCGAGTAAATATTGTATAAGAGACGTGTACAGGAAATTTAAAAGTAAACAGCATAAAAAGTTTAGGGAATAAATGTAAATATTTATTCAAGTAGGTACCTTACTAGTACAGTAGCTTTAGATTGCCGTTGTAAATTGTATGCATTAATATTTTTTGAATTGAGTCACTTTGGCTTTTATAATGTTACCCTTTTCGCCAGGTTATTGGTCATTTTGTAAATTTTTGTTGTTCTTATCAGCATGAAAACGACTCAATGTTGTATTAAAAAAATTGACTATACAATGCGCCTTAATAAATGATGATGTAAAAGTCTCTTAACAAATAAAAAAAAAAACAATATAGAAGCTAAAATTGATAGAAATGTTTATTAAATAAAATCAATAAGATATAAGTTTACTATGGCAATATCAAATTATTATATTGTACAGTGTTGAGTACATTTTATGAATATAATTCATATGATACAAATATTACTAAAATATACTTAAAATTAATTTCCTACTAGATGTAATGTTTTATTTTTTATAATCATAAATCTATTAGTTAAATAATATCCTAAAAAATTGAATGACCACAAGTTTGAACAATTTGAACTAATAACAAGTCTGCGTTATTAAAGTTTATTTTTATGCTATAAAAATTATTTTTATATTATTTTAACAATCCCCATAAAATGTATTCCGTGTACATTAAATTAAGGCGTTCTAGGTAGATTATCCTACATACTAGCGGGCGTACCGGTAGCATTGTGCCTAAAATATTGTATCTAAAAAGATATTGCAGCATAAAATAATATATTTTTAACATATTATAGAGGGATTATAGACGAGATTTATGGATGACTAACAGCTTATTCGAATAAGGAAACATAGTGCATAAGGTCCTGCGTTTAGAGGGGTTTATTTTTTTAAATAAAAAACACCAACAACGTTCACACGTTTCAACATTTTGTAGAAAAAGTATTCAGAAAATTTATATAATTTTCATTATTTTTGTACAATATTTTGGCCATTTGCCAAATCACCGTCTCATTCAGCCCTACAGCCCTTCCGATAGATCTGACCGTTGGCCGTTATTAAAAAAAAAGACACTCGACATAACGCCTTTTTTCTACAACCTAAAGTGTATTTAAAATGTGCGACTGTAGGCATGTAATTAGAATCGGTACGTGGGATTCCATTATATATATATATATATATATATATATATATATATAATAATAAAAAGTTAAAATCAATGATTTAAGTTCAAATATTTGTTGTATAACATTGTAAATGTTTAGAATATCAAAAGTGTCGAGGAGTATTTTTCTAATTGTATCCTTTCAATAAAATTCTAATAAAAGAAATTATTAGTTCAATTCAGTTGAAATTAGGCATATGCACGTTTTTTAAAGATAATTCAAAAATCGAGGGGGGTGCCAGTTTCAAAATATAAAAAAAAGCCGAAATTTGAACCACCCCATTTAATACTCGCTAAAAGAGTTACTTAATTTAAATTTTTAAATTGAAATGTTTATCGAATAAAAGTACTTTAACTAGTAAAATAAAAATGGTATCAAGTTAATATTTTATTGCGCTATTAGCTTGTCGTTAATTATATTAGCAAATGAGTAATAATTTAAAAATTCTAAAAGTTCTAAATTCAATTTTTTTTTCAAAACTAAAATCAGAGTATTTTTAGGTAAGTTCTGTTCGAAGTAGACACGTATGTTTTTGTACAAAAATAGATCATGCATGCGTTATAAAAAATTAAATATCAAAATAGATATTTTGTTTCTATGGTAATATGTAAGTTTAAACATTTTAGCTTAATATTAAGTTTTAGTAAATAATTGCCTATACAATGCGCCTTAATAAATGCTAATGTAGAGGCCCTTTAACTGAAAGTTTATTATCATTGTAAACATGTTTTATGACCATGTAGTGGTAATTGGTATTTTAATTAACTAATTATATTAATATTAAGTGCAAAATCAATTGTAAACTTTAAACTCAACGAGTTTTATTGTTTATACCTACGGTTTTAGTAATGGATAATAATTTATTTTATTATTGCGGGTAAATTGAAATGGGACAACAATGCATGAGAACATAAACCCGCGTGTTAATTAATTTCAAATACTTATTGTACTGTTAAATCGTAGCTACCTACTTTCATTATTTCTATAGGTTATAGGCATTACTCATTAGACAATTAGTAGAGAGAAAAAACCATGCGCTAGCAACAGTGAAATACAGTTTTTATAATATTCAAGTATAATACAATTTTATTAAAAACGAAAAAAAATTGATTTATGTATTGAAACTATGCGTTTTTAAAAACATCATATCCATGTTAAAGTGTTTAGTAAAGACATTGATTATAAATAGTTACTTATAATCAATGGTAAAGGTAATAATTTTTGGCCAACATTTAATTTAGGGCTAAATTAGATTGTATTTATATTTTATTGGTAAATTATTGAAATTTTTTATTAGTAGTTCATTTTATTTATCACACTATCACAGCCTTTATTTTTGACATATAATCTTAATTTAATCAATAGTAGGTATTTATTTTATAAAATGTTTGGTAGTCACTTATTCGAATTTTTTTAGTGGATGTCGCCAAAACTTATTTTTTTCGCATTTTATAGTTACACACTTTAGAGAGAGAGGTCCAGTATTCAGACCTTATGTACAAAAAATACCCTCAACATTTTAAATAAAAACAAAAGGAATCATGTCAAAAAGGTAAATAAATACCTAATTATTATTTAAAATTTTGGCACGTCAGCTTTGCTTGAAAATATCGTTGTACAGCAAGATGGTCGACTTCTGGCGTTCTAAATGCTTCTATTGATACAGTCATTCGCATTTCTATATAATAATAGTTTTATAGCAACTTATATATAACGCGAATATGAATATTTAAAGAGTCTATTGTAATTTAAATTATCATATTTTGTTCGTTTGAAATTTTTAACCCATAGTGTAATCTGACATAATGACCTTCGAATTTGTTAAAAAATACTCTGCGATTTTAATAAGAGTTACTATTTGCATATGCACAGAGTCAAATGTTCAACCTCATTTCCTCTCATTTCCTCTCTATTTAATTTTAGTAATTTCCACTCTAATCTGTTCTGGCAATCTTTTTTTTAAGTTTATTATATTATAATTTTGCATTGTTATACAATAAGGAAAACTGCGACAAATTGGATATTTTGAATAATATTTTATTAACTTATGTACATCCCTACATAATATTATAAAACGAAACGTCTTCTGTTATGTACCTATTCAATAATTTGTTACGTGAATCCATTTTTAAAAAAAAATAATTATCAAAAAATATGTATGGTCGTTGCTATTCGACGATTAAAAAAGTTTTGTAATTGAAGTGAGGCCTCTTTAATTGGAGCTTAATACTAAATTTTAGCATAGATTTATTTACGATTACGGTAACAATAATTTATCGAAAGATGAGACGTTAAAAAAAAATAACATCAATATTTTTTCTTAGTATATTTATAATTTTGTTGAAATTATAATAATATGTTTGAAAGGATAGAATATATTATTATTATTATTACTGTAGATTTGTAATATAGAACAATGTAAAAATCCACGACATAGATGTGGACGGTGACAAATTATTTTCAGGAAAATAGTAAATAGTAATTCAATTTTTCAAAATTAGTGCCCCCTCCATAGCAACCAAAATTATTTACAAAACTCAGACACAACTGTATTATAATAAACTTTTTTTTTAGGATTTATCGTTCAGAATAATATTATAACATTTTTAATTTATTTCCTTTGTACCACAGCAACCATTATATTTTCTACATTATTTATTTTTATTTTTAATAATACAAATTTGTATTTGTAACTTGGTGAATTGTATCTTACAAGCTGTGCCATGGCTCTTAATAAGGTATCAAGTCCATACGAAAATAACCCGTTTCAAATGCGGTTCTTGTAAACTTGGCATCTGTTCTTTTTTGAACGCGTTTCTTCTTAGCATTTTTGAACTATAAATGACCAATTTTTAATAATTATCGCTTACATAATAATTGTTACCGATTAATATTTAGTTAATTAAATGAGATTGGACGCGGATATAAATAAATATATATATTGTCTATATTGATAACTGTATTCGTTTTTCTAATTATAGTTTTGTTTTAAATCACTTAATATATTAATACATTTCTTAGACAAAGGTGTTTGCACTTTATGCGAGTAAATATTGTATAAGAGACGTGTACAGGAAATTTAAAAGTAAACAGCATAAAAAGTTTAGGGAATAAATGTAAATATTTATTCAAGTAGGTACCTTACTAGTACAGTAGCTTTAGATTGCCGTTGTAAATTGTATGCATTAATATTTTTTGAATTGAGTCACTTTGGCTTTTATAATGTTACCCTTTTCGCCAGGTTATTGGTCATTTTGTAAATTTTTGTTGTTCTTATCAGCATGAAAACGACTCAATGTTGTATTAAAAAAATTGACTATACAATGCGCCTTAATAAATGATGATGTAAAAGTCTCTTAACAAATAAAAAAAAAAACAATATAGAAGCTAAAATTGATAGAAATGTTTATTAAATAAAATCAATAAGATATAAGTTTACTATGGCAATATCAAATTATTATATTGTACAGAGTGGAGTACATTTTATGAATATAATTCATATGATACAAATATTACTAAAATATACTTAAAATTAATTTCCTACTAGATGTAATGTTTTATTTTTTATAATCATAAATCTATTAGTTAAATAATATCCTAAAAAATTGAATGACCACAAGTTTGAACAATTTGAACTAATAACAAGTCTGCGTTATTAAAGTTTATTTTTATGCTATAAAAATTATTTTTATATTATTTTAACAATCCCCATAAAATGTATTCCGTGTACATTAAATTAAGGCGTTCTAGGTAGATTATCCTACATACTAGCGGGCGTACCGGTAGCATTGTGCCTAAAATATTGTATCTAAAAAGATATTGCAGCATAAAATAATATATTTTTAACATATTATAGAGGGATTATAGACGAGATTTATGGATGACTAACAGCTTATTCGAATAAGGAAACATAGTGCATAAAGGTCCTGCGTTTAGAGGGGTTTATTTTTTTAAATAAAAAACACCAACAACGTTCACACGTTTCAACATTTTGTAGAAAAAGTATTCAGAAAATTTATATAATTTTCATTATTTTTGTACAATATTTTGGCCATTTGCCAAATCACCGTCTCATTCAGCCCTACAGCCCTTCCGATAGATCTGACCGTTGGCCGTTATTAAAAAAAAAGACACTCGACATAACGCCTTTTTTCTACAACCTAAAGTGTATTTAAAATGTGCGACTGTAAGCATGTAATTAGAATCGGTACGTGGGATTCCATTATATATATATATATATATATATATATAATATATATATAATATGTTAAAATCAATGATTTAAGTTCAAATATTTGTTGTATAACATTGTAAATGTTTAGAATATCAAAAGTGTCGAGGAGTATTTTTCTAATTGTATCCTTTCAATAAAATTCTAATAAAAGAAATTATTAGTTCAATTCAGTTGAAATTAGGCATATGCACGTTTTTTAAAGATAATTCAAAAATCGAGGGGGGTGCCAGTTTCAAAATATAAAAAAAAGCCGAAATTTGAACCACCCCATTTAATACTCGCTAAAAGAGTTACTTAATTTAAATTTTTAAATTGAAATGTTTATCGAATAAAAGTACTTTAACTAGTAAAATAAAAATGGTATCAAGTTAATATTTTATTGCGCTATTAGCTTGTCGTTAATTATATTAGCAAATGAGTAATAATTTAAAAATTCTAAAAGTTCTAAATTCAATTTTTTTTTCAAAACTAAAATCAGAGTATTTTTAGGTAAGTTCTGTTCGAAGTAGACACGTATGTTTTTGTACAAAAATAGATCATGCATGCGTTATAAAAAATTAAATATCAAAATAGATATTTTGTTTCTATGGTAGTATGTAAGTTTAAACATTTTAGCTTAATATTAAGTTTTAGTAAATAATTGCCTATACAATGCGCCTTAATAAATGCTAATGTAGAGGCCCTTTAACTGAAAGTTTATTATCATTGTAAACATGTTTTATGACCATGTAGTGGTAATTGGTATTTTAATTAACTAATTATATTAATATTAAGTGCAAAATCAATTGTAAACTTTAAACTCAACGAGTTTTATTGTTTATACCTACGGTTTTAGTAATGGATAATAATTTATTTTATTATTGCGGGTAAATTGAAATGGGACAACAATGCATGAGAACATAAACCCGCGTGTTAATTAATTTCAAATACTTATTGTACTGTTAAATCGTAGCTACCTACTTTCATTATTTCTATAGGTTATAGGCATTACTCATTAGACAATTAGTAGAGAGAAAAAACCATGCGCTAGCAACAGTGAAATACAGTTTTTATAATATTCAAGTATAATACAATTTTATTAAAAACGAAAAAAAATTGATTTATGTATTGAAACTATGCGTTTTTAAAAACATCATATCCATGTTAAAGTGTTTAGTAAAGACATTGATTATAAATAGTTACTTATAATCAATGGTAAAGGTAATAATTTTTGGCCAACATTTAATTTAGGGCTAAATTAGATTGTATTTATATTTTATTGGTAAATTATTGAAATTTTTTATTAGTAGTTCATTTTATTTATCACACTATCACAGCCTTTATTTTTGACATATAATCTTAATTTAATCAATAGTAGGTATTTATTTTATAAAATGTTTGGTAGTCACTTATTCGAATTTTTTTAGTGGATGTCGCCAAAACTTATTTTTTTCGCATTTTATAGTTACACACTTTAGAGAGAGAGGTCCAGTATTCAGACCTTATGTACAAAAAATACCCTCAACATTTTAAATAAAAACAAAAGGAATCATGTCAAAAAGGTAAATAAATACCTAATTATTATTTAAAATTTTGGCACGTCAGCTTTGCTTGAAAATATCGTTGTACAGCAAGATGGTCGACTTCTGGCGTTCTAAATGCTTCTATTGATACAGTCATTCGCATTTCTATATAATAATAGTTTTATAGCAACTTATATATAACGCGAATATGAATATTTAAAGAGTCTATTGTAATTTAAATTATCATATTTTGTTCGTTTGAAATTTTTAACCCATAGTGTAATCTGACATAATGACCTTCGAATTTGTTAAAAAATACTCTGCGATTTTAATAAGAGTTACTATTTGCATATGCACAGAGTCAAATGTTCAACCTCATTTCCTCTCATTTCCTCTCTATTTAATTTTAGTAATTTCCACTCTAATCTGTTCTGGCAATCTTTTTTTTAAGTTTATTATATTATAATTTTGCATTGTTATACAATAAGGAAAACTGCGACAAATTGGATATTTTGAATAATATTTTATTAACTTATGTACATCCCTACATAATATTATAAAACGAAACGTCTTCTGTTATGTACCTATTCAATAATTTGTTACGTGAATCCATTTTTAAAAAAAAATAATTATCAAAAAATATGTATGGTCGTTGCTATTCGACGATTAAAAAAGTTTTGTAATTGAAGTGAGGCCTCTTTAATTGGAGCTTAATACTAAATTTTAGCATAGATTTATTTACGATTACGGTAACAATAATTTATCGAAAGATGAGACGTTAAAAAAAAATAACATCAATATTTTTTCTTAGTATATTTATAATTTTGTTGAAATTATAATAATATGTTTGAAAGGATAGAATATATTATTATTATTATTACTGTAGATTTGTAATATAGAACAATGTAAAAATCCACGACATAGATGTGGACGGTGACAAATTATTTTCAGGAAAATAGTAAATAGTAATTCAATTTTTCAAAATTAGTGCCCCCTCCATAGCAACCAAAATTATTTACAAAACTCAGACACAACTGTATTATAATAAACTTTTTTTTTAGGATTTATCGTTCAGAATAATATTATAACATTTTTAATTTATTTCCTTTGTACCACAGCAACCATTATATTTTCTACATTATTTATTTTTATTTTTAATAATACAAATTTGTATTTGTAACTTGGTGAATTGTATCTTACAAGCTGTGCCATGGCTCTTAATAAGGTATCAAGTCCATACGAAAATAACCCGTTTCAAATGCGGTTCTTGTAAACTTGGCATCTGTTCTTTTTTGAACGCGTTTCTTCTTAGCATTTTTGAACTATAAATGACCAATTTTTAATAATTATCGCTTACATAATAATTGTTACCGATTAATATTTAGTTAATTAAATGAGATTGGACGCGGATATAAATAAATATATATATTGTCTATATTGATAACTGTATTCGTTTTTCTAATTATAGTTTTGTTTTAAATCACTTAATATATTAATACATTTCTTAGACAAAGGTGTTTGCACTTTATGCGAGTAAATATTGTATAAGAGACGTGTACAGGAAATTTAAAAGTAAACAGCATAAAAAGTTTAGGGAATAAATGTAAATATTTATTCAAGTAGGTACCTTACTAGTACAGTAGCTTTAGATTGCCGTTGTAAATTGTATGCATTAATATTTTTTGAATTGAGTCACTTTGGCTTTTATAATGTTACCCTTTTCGCCAGGTTATTGGTCATTTTGTAAATTTTTGTTGTTCTTATCAGCATGAAAACGACTCAATGTTGTATTAAAAAAATTGACTATACAATGCGCCTTAATAAATGATGATGTAAAAGTCTCTTAACAAATAAAAAAAAAAACAATATAGAAGCTAAAATTGATAGAAATGTTTATTAAATAAAATCAATAAGATATAAGTTTACTATGGCAATATCAAATTATTATATTGTACAGTGTGGAGTACATTTTATGAATATAATTCATATGATACAAATATTACTAAAATATACTTAAAATTAATTTCCTACTAGATGTAATGTTTTATTTTTTATAATCATAAATCTATTAGTTAAATAATATCCTAAAAAATTGAATGACCACAAGTTTGAACAATTTGAACTAATAACAAGTCTGCGTTATTAAAGTTTATTTTTATGCTATAAAAATTATTTTTATATTATTTTAACAATCCCCATAAAATGTATTCCGTGTACATTAAATTAAGGCGTTCTAGGTAGATTATCCTACATACTAGCGGGCGTACCGGTAGCATTGTGCCTAAAATATTGTATCTAAAAAGATATTGCAGCATAAAATAATATATTTTTAACATATTATAGAGGGATTATAGACGAGATTTATGGATGACTAACAGCTTATTCGAATATGGGACGATTGCATAGGTAAATGTCATATTGTTAAGTGCTTAAAACAGATTAATGAAAAATAAAGTAAAGAACCGAACAAATTGAAATATATTAATAATAATAATAATAAGTATAATAATAATATATTTATTTAGTTTCGTGTTGTGCACAACTTAAGTATACGAGAAGTCAAATCAAATATATATTTTTTAAAACTAAATGTAAAAGTTTGTAATATCTGCAACCCTGCTTATAGCTTGTGGTGGAGAGTTTGACAGAGAGTTCACAATAACACAAAACATACAAGTTTTCAAATTATATACCAATAAATTATACAATTTCATCTAAAGTATTGTGGTTTTTAAATACAATTTAAAATGGTTTATAGTATCTTAAAAAAAAAAATATATATATATATACATTAATTTTACGAATCCTACAACTAGGCTGTAGTGACTTAATTACTACATATATTAACACCGCGACATATTATTTCCAGTCATAATATTTCCTTATAGCCTACTCTAATTGAATTTGATTAAAAGTAATTTATGATTCAGTCAATCAAATGTATTTTTATTTTATTTTTGTTTACATTTTTAAGAATATTCCTAAAATTTTGTGTTTGAGCTAAACAAATAGATATGTTACAACTAGTTTTTAATGTAACATTGTTTTATATATTATTTTTTCTAAAACCCATACTCACCATTAATTTAGTTCAAAATCTTAAGTTTAAAATATTAATCAGTAATTCTTACTATCTAGATATATATTTTTGAAATTAGATATAAGTAAATAAATCCCTTGCTCTTAACTCTACTTCTTCTGGGGAGGCTAAAATTTGTCGCCTAGTACGACGTAGCGGGTTTCGAGGCCAAATAATACAATAAATATATACTATAATACATAGTAATAATAAATTCATCGAACACATTATAAATATAATGTAATCATATAAAAAATCATAGTTGGTTAAAGCACCTAGCAAACTCTGCTTCCATTGCAATTGTGTTAAAGTTTTCCCAGTAATTAAAAAATCAGATATAGATGTAATCCGTGATTGGAAAGGGTCGACTATCTGATAAGCTAAAGAAGAATTCAAATATTTTGCTTCGTGTAGCGTTACATAAGTCATATAGTCATTATATTTTTTGTGCTCTCTTAAGGCGATGGGTAATAACACTTCTTGTCCACTAGTTGCCTTACATGTTTCGTTCAGTGTTAGTATACCTATATTTATTATATTAATTCGGCTGCTTTCGGTTTCGTTGTTACACGTAACATATAATGTGTCACCGTCAGAAATATAATACCATTTGTTCTGGTTTGTCAGTTTGTAAAATATTGTTGTACTTAGTTGATTGAACGATATATTACAAGTGGGCGGGGCTGTACTTAGATCTTGAAACAATAAAGTCTCACATAAAGGTTCACTAGAATTTAAATGTAATGGGTATTGTTCTGGACATAGTGTAAATTCGTCTGTCTGTTGGCAGTCTACTTGATCTATTCTTTCGAAAGTAGAATATAATTTTCGTGAAGGTGTTATCGCTATATATTTCGAATTTGGTTTAATTAAAACACAATTATACTTGATACATATAGGAAGAGGTAAAATATGAAAAATGTCTAAGGTTTCATAATACGTTAGGGGTACACCTATTTTAAATACTATTCTGTCGTTTGAATAGTAAATGGCTAGTTTAGATAATCTTATTAACTTGGGTATGTTTTCTAGTGACAGAGGGTAAGGCAATTCGGTACTTGTATCAAATTGATAAGCAATGCCCTTAATTTGAGTTAAGATTTCTTCGGTGTCGATTAAACTAAGGTGGATGTGTCCTAATTTGGCACTTCGTAGTATTTCGAATAGTGTGTTGGATTCTTGTAAGAAATTATTGAGTAGTACCTCTAATGTTACGGTATTACCTAAACGAATACGGTCCAGATCGCATGCCGTCTTATTATTGTCACGTGGGGCTACATTTTTTAAAGTGTCAATTAATGGTTGTTCAGACCAGATCTGGGGGAGTCCAAATGCCTTAGTCAATGCTGGGAATACACCGTTTTGCCCTGATAAAGTTTGTGTTATTATTTTGTCGGTGGTTTCTACACAGATATCACTGCAAGAGCCAAATATAAGGCGAGCCGCTTGTCCTAAATATTTAAAGGATATCCCCCGTTTTGCACGACTATCGTCGATATCTTTAAAAATTAATTCTGTCTGTTGGTCGATAGTAGATAAACTAAGCTTAGTTTGATTATTCATGAAAATACAACGGTCAAATAGAGACAATGCGGAACTATCGTTTTCAGCTGCGTACTGACGTGGTATCGGCTTATTGAAATAGTTACAAAACTCTAAGGATGCATTAACTTGCGCATTTAATGATTTTGCATTTTGATTATATTTGGTTAAATCCAGATACGTTATCAAGTTGACTTCCTTGGTTTGTACTTTGAGAGCGCCTACACTCTCATAATATAGTCCACTTTGCGTGTCGGAAAAAGTTGCGACGTGGTAGCGAAAACTTCCAGTAACCATCAGGAGTAAGGTCAAAACATGCACAGCCCTGAAATGTGGAGGATTTCCTTGATTAGAATAATATTTTGATGCTCGGTACAAAGGACTTAACCCTTTTCGGCATAAGGTCCCATAAATGGCACAAATTATTTTTTTTTTCAAATATCTCGTTTTATATTTATCCGTTTACGTTACTTCACGCAATGCCGAATTCGGCACGAAAAAACTAAAACCACTTTTGATATAAGACACTTTTATCTATCGGTGAATGTGTGTACTATAATTTAATAAAACTCTAATCAAATACCTGTTTGATGCGGCGTTATCAACTTTCGTGCGTTTTAGAGTTTGATAACATGATTTTGTTTAACACCGCTTGTCAGACAAAAAAAAACTACTATAGTCAGTTAGACTTTTGCTGCAGATTTCAAAAAATGGAAATACACGTTTGTAGCTTAAGTAGTTTATAAGCCATCAACATTTGATTAGACTATTTAATAGTCTAAAATTATTATTGTTAATACTTGAGCTACTAAAAGTTTTTAATTTATTTTAATTATCAATAAATACAGATACTAAATAATCAAAGACTGATCGCAAATAATGAATGTGATAGACGAATTAATAAATATAGTATATTGAAATTATGTGAGTATTATTTCATAGCTGCGTAAGGTCCAAAAATGGCACATAAATAGTTTTGGTGCGACTCGTTTCATTTATGGCACACATCAAACTTAAGATTTTTTTAGGGTCAAAAATGGTCAAACATTTTTTTAAAAATATTTTTCCATGTAACTATGACCCCAAATATAGATACACAATTTTTTTTGAGACAAATAATTTATGCAGAAATGGGTTAAGACAAAAATATTCAATTTGGATTTAATTGAAAAACTAAGGCAAAAAGTCAGTTTACCTTTGGCCAATGATAATTGTATTTTTCGCGATTGGTATTTTTTTTTTTATTCTAACGCACTTAAATTTAATCTAACCTTAATTGGAGATGTCTCTTGATTATTCATACACTTCCAAGCTTCTTAACTTAGTTCGAATACAATAAAATTGTTTTTTTTTTTTACTCACAAAACAGCATTCATTTTTTTGCGACTCGGTCTTCCAATTAACGGTCTCTTACAGACTTGATTTCGGTGGTTGTCTTTACCGCCCCGGAATGATCGTACCGCAGTCGGTTGTCCCTTTGATAGTACGGCTCGAAGCAAGGCCGCTTATACAATCGTGGTTCATGGATATTTGTCAGGAGGTAGTTTTGGAAATTGAACTCAGAATAGACAACTATAAGAACGTTTAACTTCAAAAGTGGCTTTTATGACGTGTGTATCGTAGTATGGGCAAAACTCGTCTGCTTTATAGCATGGTGGGGGAGTTGTCATTTTATAGCTGGTGACAGGTGGCGATATTTGCACAATGTGTTGTAATTCTCATGCCAGCGTATTTTTCTTGGCAGATTGGCGGGGGATAAACGATAAATAACACGTTGACCTCTGACATATCTTCTCGCATTATAGACTCTTCTCCTAAGATACAACGGGTAGGTCACAGTCACGATCATACAAAACGACCCGAGCAGATTATTTATATTTCAATACCGGATTTATTATTGAATTACAAATAGACAATCAAGTGTGGAGTTAGTTGTCCACTATGTAAGCAAAACAATTTTGAAAAAAAAATGTTAGCGTTTTTAAGTTAATATTTACATCAATACGTTCGTTTGCAGTTCGCAATTACTTTACAAAGCGTCACAATTCGATCACGTTTTCGGCGATGGCGTTGCCGAACGGGCTTACCTTGCCAGCGGCCAGCCAATTTTGGAAATACCTGTGGTACTCGTCTCCGATTTTTTCCTTTCCTCGGCCTCTCGCGTTCAACAGACGGTCGTCGTCGCCGGCGCTCATTTGAGATCCGACCGTGTGACCCGTGGCCATAGAGTACAGATCGTGCCAATACTTGCCGACGTTCCGGCAAAAATAAGCGTACTGCAACTGATACGCCGTCGGATCGATTTTGTATACGTCCAACAACATCAGAGTCTCGTCGTTATTTTTCCAATCGTAGACGAACACGGCGTTCAACGAACCTTGATATGTTTCCGTATACCGGTCGATGAACCGCTTACGGACGCTGTCGTTTTTATGTCTGTTTAGCGGCACGTTAATGTAAAGCTCGCCCGGGGCCACGCGGGTTTCCAGGTACGCGTAGAACGCGTAAACGATCGTTTCGAAAGCGGGCACCCGGTTCTCGCCGAATTTGCCGGCGTGAATCAACCACGCGAGCGTCGCCATGTACCGGCAGAGGTGTTTCACGCAAGGCAATGCGTTTTTCTCGTATCCGCTCGGTTTGACCACGACGTCCCGCCCCACGTGGACCACCGACGGAGTGGCACCGCCGGACAGCGCGGGCGCGACGCTTTCAAATTTTGTATATTTCTTCCGGCATGCGCACGCCGTCGAATCGATTTGGTCGGCTTCGAATCGGATCGCGTCCCCCGTCCGACACGTACGCGAAACGTTCCAATTCAGCCGATCGCGCAGAAACTCGTACGGCAGGTCCATTACGTTAGCGTATTGCAGTCCGTCCGTGTCGCCGTCGTACACCGAATTTTTGACGACCTCCGGCACGACGTCGGTCCACAGTCGGACGCATTCGGCGCCGAGAGCCGGCCATTTGTTCATCACCCGTTCAACGGCCATCAGCGAGTCAGTGCCGTCGACGGTCGCCCGGTCGTAGAGCATCTGGACGTGTTCCGGCAATATATCCTCGACGACGGTCGGCCACAACGCCATCACGTTGGCGTGGATCGCGTCGAGCCTGCCGCGGTCGACACCTATTTCTACAAGCAGCGCTTCGGTCGCGGCGCCGGCGTCCACGTCCCGCAGAGCCACCGCCGCCGCTACTCGCCGGCATGCGTCCACGGTGATCGCCACTAAGCACTTGCAAGAGTATATTAGAATTTTCCGGCCGAACATCGTGGTGCAAGCAGCGAGAGCACCGTGTACTAGAGCGTACACCCCGTACACTGAGTTCACGGCCACCTTAAGGCTCGCCTGTTTGGAATCGTACACGCACCGAGCGGAGCCGACGCCGTCGTCCGCTGGGCAAGCGCGCATCGCCGCCTTCAGCCGTTTGCGTTCGGTAAGGAAATCTGTGAGGAGGCGCCACAGAAACGTGTCGCTTCGTTTGCGGCACACGATCAATGGCGTCGTCCGGTCGTACTTGCGTACCTCATCCGCGCTCCCCACCAGCCGGCCGACAATCGCGTTGCTAGCCGACGCGGCCACGTCGTAATCCCACGTGTGTAAATACGTCCAGTAATCGCGGGCCGCAGCATCCCTAGCTGTGAAAATCGTAAAAATCTCGTATTGTAGACAGTCGTCGAAAATGGCCCGAACGGCAGAGTTTTCGTCCAGCACGTCACTCAGCGCTCCAGCGCTAATAATATCCACCGAATCGGTTGACAACCGTTTCGCGATGATCACGCTAGGGTACATGGACACCACGTCGAACTGGACGGTCCGCCGGTACCATCCGCGGACGCTGAACACGGCGGCGCCGGCGAATTTGACTTTGGTTGCCGCCCCCGTTCCGCCCGATGCCGGTCGCACCGTCGAAACTATCGGTTTCCGGGACAAGAGACTCGTCAGCGATGTCAATTTGGCGCGGAACTCGTGCCGATACCCCTCCGCGGGGTCGGCTAACGCGTCGGCTCTACCGCCCGCCAAAAGTCCGGCGACTGTCAGGGACGTCTCGTCGAATTTAACGGGGAACAAATACCGGGCGGCCGCCCTGTCGCCGTACCGGCGCGCGTCGCTGGCCACGGTGCATGGTATCAACTGATTGTACCGGACGGCGTAATAATTAAACATTTGTTGAATGCGCGCCGACACGTTGGCGTTCAACGCGACCTCGACGTTGCCGGGGTAAGTCCTCACGAACTGTTCGAACAACGAGCAGTAATCGAATTTCCGCAGCAATTCGTTCACGCAAACGCAGTCCACCACGTTATAGTGCAACACCTGATCGAGTCCGTGCACGTCGATTCGGGTGGCCGCCGAGTCGCCATACGTCAGAATCTGGCGCAGTGGTTCGGGGAAAGCGCCGACCTCCAATCTAACTGTCGAGTACTCGAGGTCAGCGTCGTCGTCGCCGGGCATCCGGATCGCCGTCAGGTCCCTTAAAAACTTTTTGATCCGTGTCCTGTGGCCCGGGTATTCGGAAGACGCGCCCCCGGCGAAAAACGAATCGACGATGTACACGACCCGTATGAGCGAAGCGTTCACGTCCAATTTCGTCGCCACGTCACCGACGTACGCGGCGCTGAGCTGTTTTAACTTCAACCGACCGGCGGGCGCCAATTGGTGCTTCTTGAATACGTTCAAAGTGTCGACCACGATGGCTCGCGGGTGAAACCGCACCGTCGATATCTCGTCATCGGTGTCGCGAGCCGCGTACCGCACGTGAGAGGCGACTATGTCGTGCAACCCGTGCCACTTAAGGCGTTTCACCAAGAACGGCAGGTCGTAGTGCACGATGTTGTGGCCCGTGAAAAAATGAACATGGTCGGCGTCACCGGTCAGACCGCGCATCAGGTTGCCCTCGGCGTACCAGTACACGAAACCCCGCAACAGCTCGACTTCCGTGGCGTACGACAAAACCACCGCGTGCACGCGTTTCGCTTTGGCCGCATACATCTGACGGAATTTCGATGCGATCGCCCGGTCGAAACCCGTCCAGAACGCGGCGTTCAGCACGCCCGTGAAAAACCGTTTATACGCCACGACGATTACCCACGTCTCGCGCATCCAATCGCCGATCAACGAAAACGACACCAACTGCTCGGCGGCGTTCTCACCGAACGGTATGTCGATCAGATTGTCCGTCGCGGTCTCGATGTCGAACGTCACGGTGGGCAGTGTGCGGAACACACGTGACGACTCGGCCGACTGCAGTGTGATCTCGCCCGTGTCTTCGCGCAGTAGGTAGCGGCCACACGGTACGAAATAGTTGGCCGGATTCAAATTCAACGAGTTGCGACGACCGTCGTCGCCGCGCGCCTGTTTGAAAACGCATTTCAAAAAAACCAAATTTTCGATTCGGAACGTGTGAGTCCGTTCGACGGTCAGCTCGCTCATTAGCGCGTTTAACGTCACCATCATGGTCAGACTGGATGCTTCGATCGAGTAGTAAAAATGCTTGTCGCCGTTGTTGCGCTTGAAAAAATCGTAAATGAGCTTCCAACTTTTGCGGTTGTTGCAATCGACGCGTACCAGATCGTAGTCGACCGAAGCCTCGCAATTGTTGGTCTCCAACAGACAGTCCAGATAATTGTTAGGATGGCACAAAAACTTCAAATCGCTATCGTAGATCTTTTCGTAGTGATTCTTCCACGTGCGGTCAAGCAGCGCGAAAACGGCGTTTTTCCAATTTTTCGCGATCACCATGTATACGCCGTACCGATATTTCAGATCGGCCGCTTTTCGGCGATCCGTCAGTTCTTCTATATACTCCATCCGGATGTTGTTTTCTCCGTCCAACAATTTCACGCACCACACCGTGGTCCACTCGCCGATGGGCATCACGCGTCCGCGTCCGCGTCGTCGGGTGTCTAGAACGGTTGGGCTTAGTCGGTATCGTTGTTGGTGGTGATGCTGACCTGTTGGGTTTATTCGCCGACTATAAAAAAAAAAAAATGGTATTTAAAATAGGTATTTTTCGTCACTACTGTATTTGTGCGAGACACGACACACCTCTGAGCACCTACCTATAAGGGTACTACGGTTTAAATAACTAAAGAAAACCAAATTGGTTCACGAATATTACAATAATAATTAGTTATACTACTGATACGGTCAATTATTCTACCATGGCTAATCAGGCACTATCGTATACGGTAGCCACTCTCGTCGAGCGCTTGCAGTTGGTTAAGTTGTTATCTGCCGACTTGGCCGCCGATAATTATTATAACTATGCGTCGGCGAGCCGCCTGGCCACCGCCGTTATAACCCTCCTAAACGACAATCTTAACGATTTTTTGTCGTTGACCTTTCGCGAATCGGCCGTGAACGCCGACGGTTGGATCACTGCCTACGACAATGACGTCGATGACTACGGCGACGGTGACGATGCAGCCGGTGGCGATAGCGTTACTGAATATCGACTCGCGGAGAAACCAAAACCGAACTCATTACCGCCGAAAGCATATGCGAGTGTGGTGAACGCGATCCGCGACAATTTAAATATCACGAGTTTCCAGTGGGACACCGCTCAGATGGGAGTGTATGATTATATATACATGACTAAATGGTATGAAAATCGCCATAATAATTATTTAGTGTCGGCCGACGTCGAAGCTTTGATGACTGTGATGAAAACACTGTTAACGCCCATCGGTGGCCAGTCAAACGACTACAACGCCGAACACGATGGTGTGAACCATGCCGATGCTGGCAAATCGGAAACCATCGTATCCCCATCGGTTACTCCCACTACGTGGCCAAGTGACGACATGGTGCTTTCAGGAAAGGCCGCAATCCACACCGACATCGGCGTCGAGGACGGCGACCGCGAACCGGTGGTAGGTGGTACCGCATCGCTGACGACTCTTCCCGTGCAGCCAAACCAAGAAAACGCACTCACGGTGACGGACGCTATCGCCGCTGCCGTCGGGTACACCGAGCGCGAACCGGAAGCCGTTACCGCATCGCCGACTAATTCCATTGTGCGATCAAGCGAAGAAAGTGCGTTTCCGGTAACGGTCGCCTTCACCGGCGAGGACGCCGACCGGGAACCGGAAGCCGTTACCGCATCGCCGACGAATCCCTCTAGGCGACCAAGCGAAGAAAGCGCGGTACCGGATGATCCGAACGCGGACGCCGCAACTCTCGGTGACGGCCGTGGACCAAATGCACTTACTGCGCACGAGATGGACCTAACGATCGAAGTTTAATATATTATAACATAGTTAGACAGACCGAAATTAATATCATGTTCGGTTACGTCATCACAACACATTCGTTGAAATAATTTGGCTTCGAAAAAAAAAAAACAGAGCATACAACCATAAAGCATACTACTAATGCTGCCTACTAATAATAATAGTTATGATTAAGGTCCGGATAAATATTCTCTTAAAACACCTAAAATATGATTCTAATATTCTCTAAAAAAACCTACAAATATTCTCCATATATTCTCTTAAAAATTAGAAAAATAATGAATGAAAATCAATATTTCCTTTATTGAAATTGAATATTTACTAAATATTCTTCTAAATTTAATTCTGACTTGAATTAAATTGAAGTACAATTTAAATTACTTACCACTTATTTAAATTGTATTATATGAGTTAATAATTATGTATTCCTCGATATTCTCTGGGCTCATGTTAGTTCTTAGTATCGCTTAAAAGTATTTGTAGAGGCTAAATAAACGTTCAACATCAACTGATGTTAAAGGAGCGAATTTCATATCAGCAACTACACTAGGGGTGAAATGTTCTGGGAGATTTTCATTGTTTCCAGATAAAATGTTCCCAACTTTTCCGAACATTTGGTAACCTTTATTTTTTTTCCCATAACTGAGGCACTTTGGATTTTATAATGTTACCCTTTTCACCAGGTTATTGGTCATTTTGTAAATTTTTGTTGTTCTTATCGGCATGAAAACGATGCAGTATGCAGGTTAGCCACCATGTTTGGTAAACAGCACGGCACGACGCGGCGACTTAATAGTAATACCACTGCGTGTATTTTTTTTTATGAAAATATTAATTATAATAATTTTAAAATTAAAATAAATTATTATGTTTTTCTCACAATTTACAAAATATTCCAAAAAATGCTAAATAAGCTAAATATTCCCTAAACCATGAAATATTCTCAAATATGCAAAAAAAAACTTTTTCCTATGAACTCTGTGATGAATGAATCGTCCACATTTTTTACCCTCATAAGACTGTATATACTCAGTAACAATATGTAAAAAACATATAAATCCGAACTTTAGACTTATGGTAAAGCAAAAAAAAAATTGACACTTTTTTTTTGTTCGTTTATTATTAGTAAAAATTGCCAAAACTAACGAAAACTTCTATACTATCGGATCTTCAGGCCTATGTGCCGGCAACGTGAAAAAACTAGTTTTACTGTTATACAGTATTTTTTAATGAATCATTATTTATTTACTTCCTTACTTATCTTACAAAACAGGCCGAGGCCCAAAGTACAATTTTTGTAGACACAGAAATATATATATAGATATATATAATTATTTAACCTAACAAGTTATACAAAAGTGAAGGTGGAGATGTTCTCATTTGTAATGCGCATTATCCTGAAAATAGGTCTATTATATGAATAATTAGTGGTGCAAATCGGTACGAAGCAAGCATGTGGTGATCTAGAATGGAAGTTAGGGACTTTGAAGATGAGTTCACTTAATAAATCAGGACAATCAATAGATCCATCCATAAGCTTTCTCAAAAAGTCTTGACTAGCAGAAATACGCCTATCAGCTAGTGTTGTTAACCCAAGTTTATTTAGTACTGGCTCATAGTCGTGTGGTCGGTGAGCAATATGGAGTACCCTGGTAGCGAAATACAAGACTTTCCGTTGGACCCTCTCTATCTGGTTTTTAGCGATTACGGTATTAGGGTCCCATATAACCACAGCATACTCTAGAATAGATCGAACAAGAGCACAGTACAAAGAGTTTAACGGAGCTAACAAGTTAAATTCCGTGGAAACTCTCTTTACGAACCCAAGTGTCTTTAGCGCCTTACAGCAAGATTTTTCTATATGGTCATGGAAGTTAAGTTCCCGATCAAATGTGATACCGAGATCATTTACTGTACTAACTACATCAAGATATACTTCTTTTAATAAGTAATTATACATAATAGGATGATGGATTCTGTAGAAGGTCATAGAGTGACACTTGTGAATATTAAATTCTAATCCCAGATTATCAGCCCAATCACTTAATGTATATAAATCGTTTTGAAGCAATTGGCAATCATTTACACTGCGAATTTTCAAGAATAACTTCAGATCGGCTGCAAATAATAAAAATTTACTATTTCGAATAACACTTTTGACACTATTTATAAATAGGGAGACAAGTATAGGAGAGAGATGTCCCCCCCTTGAGATGTGACTAAGAATGGGTATCGGACGATAGTTACCAACATCAGAGATGTAAAAAACTAATTAAAACTAGTTCTTTGTAAATCTTTTGTTTTTCAATGGTGTGCCCTATGTGGCTTTTTCTGCCATAACCAAACCTAACCATCGCACAGCGGTAGTGGAAAATTGACGTCCCTCCATGGAGTAATATACAGCGGCCGTTCTATAAATCTCAGGAATATTACCAAAATTATGAAAACGTGTTGCCTGTTTAGTGTTTTCTGATATCAGTTATACAACTATTTATGTAATATAAAAATAGTTTATATATATATATATATAGCTGTTATATTACTGACAATTGCGACGAAATGCTTGATTTTAGGATAGGCTGACACTCCTTATTACTCTTATTATTTCTCGGTCGAGATGTGGTCGGCGTGGACACGCATATAGGATTCAGGTACGCAACGGGGAACGTCCGGCTGGAAACTTTTATAATAAACCGGCACGTCGTCTCCGCTACACTCGCAATGTAATTTGCCGTCGACCGTCAAAAGTTTGCCGCCGGCACAAACGAACGGCTGTACCTCGCCGTAATCGTTCCAGATAGATCTATCAATCGAAACGCATTTGTCGGCGTACACGTTGCGATCGCCGATTAATTTGACGGGTCGGGATCGCGTGTTATGATCGCACAGCGGTCCGGCCGCCATATGGGTGCCGGCGGAACACCGATTGTGTAAGCAGCGGACGGGATTCGAGTCGAAAGTCAACACGAGTGTCACGCAATCGCTGTCGTCCACGCACAATACGTTTTCGGGATTCGCTAGAAACTCCAATCGATCGTCCGCGAGTGTGGTTAAAAAACCACGTGCGACAAACTCGACTATCGCCGACGACGTCGCCGACGGGGTTGTCGTACTGTTGAAATATAAGATCAGTTCGCACAATACAGAAAACGAGAAAAACACGAAAATTATCATCAATCCCCCGTTATTGAAAGCGTAGTTATATTTACTATAGTAGGCCATCGGTATGATCGCTCAAAACTTTTTTTCCGACGCGGTACGAGCGTTACACCTTATGGAATCACACCTTCCGGAAAATCGACAAACCCGCCGGTACCGTCTCGGCGGGGAAAACGTGGAAATCGACGATGACGCTACCGCCCCTCGGCCGCCACTAACCGGAGTCGTTATAAAGGCTACTGTCGTCCCGATACTAGCGGCTTTGTACTTTGTCCACCAAAATGCCGTGTCGACAGTCAACAAAATCATATGTGCGATACTCGTGTTGGCCCACTTTGTCGCGATTGGTGTATTCGCAATGATCGGTACGGCTGTCCGCCAAATGATTGCTTTTCGAAAGAATGCCGCCGACCAGTACTACCCTGTCCCACGTCTGGGATAAGTAGGGTACTACATTAACACTTGCCTACTAAATATAATATGGTATTCTAAATAACCTTTTTTCAGGTAAGTAATAATTACGACCGGCCGCGCATACTTCCCGGTTAGGTTAGGTTATTCTTCGGGGCCTATTGCTTGTTGGTGAGCCCAGGAACCAAACCTAACATAAACTTCCGTCGGATGCGTTAATACGTAGTTGGTAATAGGTTTTGAGGCGTTTTCACAACGTAATATGATTAATGCATTATTAGTAATGTGCGATCGGCTATAGGATTGTGCCAACTACGAATAGCTTAGGTTATATTGATCGAAAGTTTTTTTTTTTATGAAATAAAATCACGAACCAAACAACCAACACCAAAAAAAAAACAACCAACATACGATCAGCTAGTATATGTTTTTTTTTGTTTATTCATTTGTTTCGTATAACGTGATATTCTTATCCGCGTAAATTACATACGGACGAGCACGTCGTCTGGTATGGGTTTCGTGCGGTCACAAACGTTTTTAAAATTGTATTTGTTCACCGCGGCGGTCGACGTTCTTCATCGTTTGCCCGACCCTTCAAGAGTTTTCTAACCGCCACAACGTAATATTTCGTTTGGTACTGGTGTTGGATCCAGTGGCTTTTATTAATTGCGCTCGCCACCGAGCTAATCCGGTCACAGTCGATGTCTTTGCCGGACAGGCTCTCCGACTCGGCTTCCTCAGCCAGGGCTTGCGCTCTAAGTTCTATTACACAGGTTTGGATGTCGGCACAAATCGTAGTATACGCTAATGCCGTCAACGATGCTTTGGGAAATTGTTTAGTTATATGCGTGTATGCCATCAGTCGGGTTGCGAACTCCTCGTACGTTTCCGAATGTTCCGTATCGCCATCGAGTGTGAAAAAATAAAGCAAGCTGCAAAGTGAAACCAGATTTACTACAGGCCCGAGTGCGAACGCTACGCTTCGCTGTCGCCATGTACTCACTTCTTTTTGACGTACTCCGCCAACTGCGCCGACTGGTCGACGGTGTCCAACACCTGTTGCCGGTACGTAGCCATGGCGGCTGTCGGCAAGACGTAGTGTTGCTCGGCTACTTGTTTCGAGTGATGCAACGCGCCGTGAACGTGGGTTCTAATGTACTCGTCGTGACCTACCGCGGCGGTTTCCATTAACTTCCTCATCGTTTTGGCGTCTAACTCTAGTACCGGTCCCGGCGTACTACCCCTGACCGGCAGTCGAGCGTCCAGTTCTTTTAAAACTTTGTTTACCGTTTCATACAACCTAGTTGTTATTTGTCTCCCTGCGCTGGTGACGAAAAAAAATTGACTGTCGCCGGTGACGCGCTTTCGCAACGCGTAGTATCTACAAAACATACAAACCTAAAAAATACATATCGAAATAAACCCAGTCTCGCTTGAGCTCACCGTTGCATATAACTAAGCATTTCGTCGTCGAGAACGATGAAGGCCGGTGCCGATTGCGTCTTGTGGTTTTCCACCTGCAAAACTACAGGTTTTCCCAATGACGGGTCTGCCGGAGCAGTACGCTCGTATTGGATAATCGTCAAACGTCTGAGTACCGTGCTCCGGTGCTTGCCGCGTTCGATCAGCAAAAAGACTAACGGATAAGTTACTGCATTCCATAATTTAACCATCTGACATCAGCGTGAAACCAACCACGTTAGTAACGGGATTAGACAAAGAACGCACATACACACCTTACCCTTCCCCGCACTGGTCGCTATGGTGACACTTTGGTGTCGGGGTACGCACTGAAAAGCTTTCTCCAAGGCAGCTATTTGATCTGGGAGTCTGTTTTTCAAAACGGATACCGCCGCTTTGACGACAGCCATTTGGGGTAGCGCATCCGCTTCTTGGATTTTTCTAGACCACTGGCTTTGTTTTATTTCCGTCGTGAGACTTTTGTTGTATTCGCCAACGATGGCCGAAGTGCGTTTCATGGACTCCACAACGTTCCCTGTTTTTGGAAAGGTTGGATCCGCCTCACGGAAAAAGCGCAATCCCAAATCTATGATTTTTTTCACGGATTTGGTATAGTCGTTAATCGTGGACGCCATTACCCCGCACTCTCGCATTCTCCAAAGGCGATATGTAAAAAAAACAAACATGGTAATTTAAACACTAATATTTTCAATAAGAATTATGCTGACTATTCTTTGTATCAGCCTCGTACACAGCGGTTATCGCGTGCATAACGGCGATGTCGGTCAGCTATGCTGGGGCTCTTACTCTTTGTAATATTCTATAATGATTTCGGGATGTCTCAAGAGATCGCTCCAATGAGTGGGTGCCACTTTTCGCGCGGTAAGTTGATCACTGACGTAGCGTAACGTACGAGATACTTTCGGTGGGTAGCTGGCCAAGCAATCTTTTTTCATAACATGCGTATATTTTTTCATGTGTTCTCTATAAAAATCGATCAACAGCACTCCCACAGGGGTTTCTAGTTGGCGGCGAAGTCCTCGTTCAATTAGTTGTCTGCTTGATTTTTGGCTGAAACAGGTTTGCGACAGGATCATCGCAAGTCTACATGCGAGTGGGTAGCTGAGCGTCCGCACCCATCAGCGTCACCGGTTCATACTCACCGCTCAGTCAATACACCGGTCGTTAGCTGCGGTCGACGCCTCCTCCCTGTACGCGTACCGTCCGACTCTCGGTTATCCGGCGGACTCTCCCTAAACGAATAATTTTACATCGCCTGGTGATCTATATTTATATAATTAGCGCGAGGAGATTATTGATATAATTTCGACGACGCACGGCCTACTCACGTTTCGAACTCCGGGCCGGACGACTCCGATCCCGGTGTCGGTATCGGAACCGACGTTGTTGGTGGCGGTGTCGGCGGCGGCGGCGGCGGCGGGGCGGCGACTGTCTACGATTGATATGTCTTTTTACGTTTACTGTACCCGATTTCGGCACCGACCGACCACTATGGTGCGGGAGTTGGTGACCGTTTACGTCAGATGACGACGTCGAGGAATCCGATGAGAAACTGTCCGAGTCGTCGGCTAACGGTGACCTTTTCACGTGTTCCGCTAACAAATCCGGCGGGTCAGCGACTCCAGGTATGTCCCATTCGCCGCTCCACAGCCGCGACTGAGTCAAGCAACATATACTACGGCGGACGACGAATTTAATTATGATATTAGAACATCACCGCCCCCCCCCATCCCCCTTGGAGTCTAGATCATCACCGATAAATCAACTTCCGGCGGTGCACGGACTCCCAATTTCGTCCCGCTATTTGTTTGACCGTGTCTAGATTGATTAATTTCGTTCCCTTGCTAGCGTAGTCTTTTTGTATTCGTACTAACGCCTCCGCAGACCCCGACGACGATAATTCGGCTGTGTGCTTCTTTGCCAGATGCCGGTTTAAGTGCCACTCGGAGCCAAAGTCGCACAGTGGACAGTATTTGATAGGCTAATACGGAGGACAATCAGAAACACAACAAAACTAAAATACTGCCGCACGGTCTGGATATCGTGCGTGACCATGTATTCGATTACCGCAACTCGCAAACTACTCACCCGCGGTAAAATTTCGCCTTTGGTTAATTTCACCAGCGCCGGAGAGCGTCTTCTTTGCGTTTTTTTCTGATCGCGGTGTCCACGGAAACCGTCGGCGCCGCGGTCATTAACGTCATCGGTGTTGTGGTCGTCGGCGGTGTAGTCTGAATCGACGCCGTTATTGCCGAAACCAACAGCATCGTCATCTCCGATTCGGTCGTCGCCGGTCCCGTTGGATTCGGAATCCGAATCGGATGAAGACGCAAGCGATCCGTCGGCTTCAACGTTTGCGATCGGGCTGTTGGCTTTGGCGCCTGATGTGATGAGTAAATCGTTCTCCGTAACCGACACTTCGGGAGCACCATTATCGGATGGACCGCAAGTGTAATGAGCTACAGTAAAAGAAAAAATTCACGCAGGGTAAAGCAACGGCGTGTTTGCGCAAAGGCGTAGTAACTCGGAAATACTCCTAAAGCTAGAATACGATTTAAAATCCCTAACCGTTCGGCTCGAATGCATTATTTATCGATAGTATCGGTAAGCACTACGTACCGAAATTATCGTTGTCCGTCGTCGTTAAACGGGAGTTAGTGTTTATTTGTGTGTTTGCTAAACAGAAAAAAAAAATACAATATTGTTTAATCGACAACAAATTTTACAGAAATCGTATTTTAATAACCTAACCTCTACAACTGGAGGTCGCATTAGACACTGGAAAATTAAAAATTCAATGTTAATCAGACCATTATTAGTCGAATACGAATAATTAAATAACGATAAACTTGCAGCTAGACTTTGAATTTTGATTTTTTTTTGACAAATTCGATGACAATACAAGTGCGTGAGTCTTAATTTTCTTTTTTACTAAAAAAAAAAACTCATAATATAGTCGATGACAAACTCTAAACGTCGTGTTATAATAACCTAACCTTTGCCCACATGGCAACTGTCTGACGACGATTGAATGGACGCTGAAAAATGTATATATACATTTATGCGATACTATAATATAGTATTAATTTACAAATAAATAAACTTGCAGCTAGATTTAGATTTTTGTCTTTTTTTCGATGTAGACTCATGTGGCATAGTTGCCACCAAAATATCCGGACTTTTTTCTCTGACTTTACTATCTGGCCTAGTAACTTCTGTGTTATTCCTCCGGTATAAGTCGCGATTGGAATTGCTCCGCAATGTTCTTTCACATTGGAATACTGCGTCTTTAGCTCGCAAATATTCGTTATAACATTGACGAAAAGAAGTACGATTAATTCCTAATCGTTGTTCTACCTGCGCATTGGTGAATCCCTGTCTACGCATTTTTATGCCCTCGTCAATAAGTTTTTTACCTTCTCCCGTTTTGTAAAAATTGGGAGGTTTGCGCAAATTTAGTTCATTCGCGAGTTCGTTGCCGGACTCGGCGCTCTTTGGCGGCGGCGGTCCTGAGTTGTCCATATAAGACCTGAGAGTAACGGTGTTCTTAGGATATCGTTTGGCATCGTCGACGGTAGCTTGACCTAATAAACAAATACAATTCGAAAATACCACGGATGAGGCGATGTATTATGTGTTTTGATTAGACAAAAAAACCAAAGGCTTTCTATAAGTAAAACCTTGTTGAACAAGAATGTCCCAATATTATATAACTAACGTACCATCCATATTGGGTAGTGACGACCACCGCCGTAGCAAAACTATCAAGGCGTGATGTCTATTATTTTTAAGTTTGTGTTATGTGGGTTATAAACTCTTGTTGTAAATTTGATTTTTATTTGATTTGTTTTTTTTTTCATACGTCAAATCGAACGAACAAAATTACACACAACAACATAGTTAGACAACGAATATATAGACACTGCGAATTACGTCGCACTGGTCGCCCTTATATATTATTGTCTTAAGATTGGACCGGAGAGAGGGGTTCGACCTACCCAACAGCATAATGTCGTAACTGTGTGGGGGGGGGGGGTGGGTCTGTGCGTAAAATAACCTAAATTGATTTGGCTTTGTGTGATGATGGTTATCAAATCCTAAATTCCAAAACGTATTGGCTGAAAAAAAGTAAATATTAGTTTGTGCTATAACTAGCATAAGTAGTAAGCGGGTTCCTGTATAAACTTACTATCAGCCATTTCAAATATATTTTTAGTAAAACAGCTGTTACTATTTTCTCGTTTTTGGTTCAAAATAGAAATAACATTTTTAATTAATATAGTAGCTGAAAATTTATCCTGACTTTGCAGGATTGCACCAATTTGCTTTTTGGAGATGTTACAGTAAACATTTCTGATACAGTTATCAAAGTTAAAATAAATTCGCCAGACGATGCTGATTAAGATAAGTAAGAGGCTTTAGGTGCTGTATTTCTATCGTCCCATTCTGATATTTGTCTAAGCCTGTGAAAAACTGTAATACACAATCATGTTTTTCTACCCATCTCGTTTCGCATTACGAATGCAACGATGATTTTAAAGTACTTTTTAAAATAAAATTATTTTTTTTCTGATGTATTAAACAAACGTATAATTTCTGTCATTATTCCAAAAGCGTTCCTTACAAATTTTAATTTACTTCCTTTCATAATAGACAAATTTAAAGCATGGTTAAAACAAGAACATTTAATTGCAATTTTTATTTTTTATTTTAGTGTTTTAACTGCCCCCCACATTTTTCGGATAGCATAACAGAACGCCCATCAGTTGTAATCCCAACACACTTTTCCAATGATAAATCAAGTTTTTCCAAAATACTTCAAACTGAATGTCCTATCAGTACACCAGTTATTTTAGGTTCTACGTCTCCAGTGTTTTAATAGTTGTCTTGATGACAATCTAAAAATCCAATAAAATCTTCATACACCTCATTTTTATAGACACATCGAACTACAGTAACTAACTGGGAAATTTTTGAAATATCGGTAGTTTCATCGAAGATGGCGCTGTAAAACTTAGCTTGTTTTACTCTGTCCAACACTTTTTTTAATATTAAACTTCCCATAATTGAAATGAGTTCATTCTGTGTTGTTTTACTAATATAAGTTGCGTTAGACTGAGAAGTTAAAAGATGATTTTGTAAAGTCTCATCGCCGGATGATATTCTTAAGTTCAATAACTCCCCGAAATTCACATTATTTTGTGTAGGTGTTTGAGAATCGTCAAATATACTACCATCATCTCGATGTCCTCGAATAGCGATATTTTGTTTACCAAGGAATATTAATGTGCCAATAATAATTAATAGGTTAACCTAGCTATATTTTCTTGAATTTGTTCATAACGCGCTGCATTTAATTTGTGAATAATTTGATCTTGACGATCATTAATATCATGCAAAAATGATTTTCCATCCTCAACGGCATTTTTATGGTAGATAAATACCGTATCACAGTACTTGTGATATCTAAAATAAAGTAAGATAAGTTGGTTAATATTATATTTTATTTATTTAATCTACCACCGTACACCATATACATGTATATTTACTTTTCCCCCCTTTCTTTATACTTGTAATATATGAAATAAAATAAGATAGGTTAGGTTAGTATTTTATTCAATCTACCGTCGTGGCCACATATATGGATATTTACTTTTTCCTCTTCTTTGTCAGACCATCATATGATATGATATAATATTCTATTTTTGTTGGGCATGCGCCGAAAGTTTACAGCTCTATGCTGGAATACTCTTGTACAAGCGTCGTCGAGTTCAAAACATTTTTTTTAAATTTTTTAAGTTTTTTCCCTTCTTTGGCACAACATAATATATTTTATTTATTTAATCTACCACCGTACACCATATACATGTATATTTACTTTCCCCCCTTTCTTTGTCACATCATTATATGATATGATATGATATTATATTTTTTGCGCATGCGCCGAAAGTTTACAACTCTATGCATGAACATAGCTAATATAGTCTGTTTTATTTAATCTACCGCCGTGGCCATTTATACGGATGTTTACTTCCCCCCCTTCTTTGTCACAACATAAAATTATATGATGTAATATTCTATTTTATTTAATCTAATTGATAAGAGATAACAGTACTTGTGTCGGTAGCGTGTGTGTACATTTTACAAGCGGCGTCGTGTTCAAAACATTTTTTTTTAATTTTCCCCCTTCTTTGTCACATCATATGATATGTATATGTATATATTATAATAGATATCCTAGTGGGAAAAATAGTAACTAATGTATCTAATATGATATATATACACCCTATGCCTCGCGCGCGCGACAGACTCTGTCCAGGTACTGGATGAGACGGACGTCTCATAGAGGACCGCCGACGGCGTCTCTCGAATATATATATATATATATATATATATATATATATATATGTATATAATATATATATATATTAATATATATGTATAGACATATATCCTAGCGGCATATTTAGAAACTAACGTCTCCACCCACCGTCAGAGGGTATATATAGAGGTGCGGGTTCGCGCGCGCGAGACTTCTGTCGTAGACATACACCGAAGACGAAGTCTCTCGTACTCCACTCAACAGCCGTCCGGTTCTGTCCGGGTCGGCACGGCTATCGTCGGGTTCTGTCCGGGTCGGCACGGCTATCGTCCGGTTTTTTTATGTTTTCACCGGAATCGCAGTCGGACAAATTTCACACATCGTAAAATATTTTCTACACCAATATGCAGTGTTACCAGATTAACAATTAAAAATTTCCCCGATCTTCATAAAAAAAAAAGTTTCGAAAAAATCTAAAAAATAAGATAGGGTTGTTAAATATTATATCCTATTTTATTTAATCTAACTGATAAGAGATAACAGTACTCGAATCGACGGTTTCACACATTGTACATGTTTTATCAATTGTTATTTTACTTTTATCAAATGTAATTAATACAAATTATGGACTGTCTATTATATGTGTACAAATAATTGATTTTATTGGTTATTGTAAAGAAAATATATTCTCTTTCAAAATGTTAAATTTGTATAAAACATGAGTTATTCTTAAAAAAATTGTAATATTTGAGGTTTACATTTTTTATGAAATAAATTACAATTTTGAACATTATTCAGGGATAAAAGTGGGATGAGTATGTTACACAATCACTGTTGACCGAAATTACCGAAATAACCTTCAGCCGAACGTCGTCTGCGGTGACGCTAACGTTCGGCAATTGTACCTCTAATGGTGGTTAAAAAGCGTCCCCTTTAACAAATTATTCGTATGGTACACCGTACCGCTCCAATTATAACCAAGCTACGTATATTAGTACATATTTTGACTGAGTGTGTGTGTGTGTGTGTGTGTACTATAAAGTACCGTCCATTCTCAAAGTAAGATACCTGTTTCAGTGTGTCGTCGAGTTCAAAACATTTTTTTAAAATTTTTTTAGTTTTTTCCCTTCTTTGTCACAACATAATATGATATGATGTTATATTGTATTTTATTTAATCTAATTGATAAGAGCTAACAGTACCTGTGATGCATAAAATAGAGTTAGATAGGTTTTTTAATATTATATTATAATATAAGTTATATTATAACATAGTATACTATTATAGTATAATATAAGCTGTTTCATCGGTATTATTGCCAAACGAACGCCAACAGACAACAGACACATTCACGTTGGTTTAGTAAATAAAGCCTGATGTTTGGTGCAAAAAAAAATGTATTACCATAGGTTAATATTATTTACATATCTGCCGCCGTGTCACATATCCAATTTCCCTCCTTTGTCACATCATATGATATTATATTTTATTTAATCTAACTGATAAGAGATAACAATACTTGTAATATATGAAATAAAATAAGATAGGTTAGGTTAGTATTTTATTCAATCTACCGTCGTGGCCACATATATGGATATTTACTTTTTCCTCTTCTTTGTCAGACCATCATATGATATGATATAATATTCTATTTTTGTTGGGCATGCGCCGAAAGTTTACAGCTCTATGCTGGAATACTCTTGTACAAGCGTCGTCGAGTTCAAAACATTTTTTTAAATTTTTTAAGTTTTTTCCCTTCTTTGGCACAACATAATATATTTTATTTATTTAATCTACCACCGTACACCATATACATGTATATTTACTTTCCCCCCTTTCTTTGTCACATCATTATATGATATTATATTTTCTGCGCATGCGCCGAAAGTTTACAGCTCTATGCATGAACATAGCTAATATAGTCTGTTTTATTTAATCTACCGCCGTGGCCATTTATACGGATGTTTACTTCCCCCCCTTCTTTGTCACAACATAAAATTATATGATGTAATATTCTATTTTATTTAATCTAATTGATAAGAGATAACAGTACTTGTGTCGGTAGCGTGTGTGTACATTTTACAAGCGGCGTCGTGTTCAAAACATTTTTTTTTAATTTTCCCCCTTCTTTGTCACATCATATGATATGTATATGTATATATTATAATAGATATCCTAGTGGGAAAAATAGTAACTAATGTATCTAATATGATATATATACACCCTATGCCTCGCGCGCGCGACAGACTCTGTCCAGGTACTGGATGAGACGGACGTCTCATAGAGGACCGCCGACGGCGTCTCTCGAATATATATATATATATATATATATATATATATATATGTATATATATATATATGTTTATATATATGTATAGACATATATCCTAGCGGCATATTTAGAAACTAACGTCTCCACCCACCGTCAGAGGGTATATATAGAGGTGCGGGTTCGCGCGCGCGAGACTTCTGTCGTAGACATACACCGAAGACGAAGTCTCTCGTACTCCACTCAACAGCCGTCCGGTTCTGTCCGGGTCGGCACGGCTATCGTCGGGTTCTGTCCGGGTCGGCACGGCTATCGTCCGGTTTTTTTATGTTTTCACCGGAATCGCAGTCGGACAAATTTCACACATCGTAAAATATTTTCTACACCAATATGCAGTGTTACCAGATTAACAATTAAAAATTTCCCCGATCTTCATAAAAAAAAAAGTTTCGAAAAAATCTAAAAAATAAGATAGGGTTGTTAAATATTATATCCTATTTTATTTAATCTAACTGATAAGAGATAACAGTACTCGAATCGACGGTTTCACACATTGTACATGTTTTATCAATTGTTATTTTACTTTTATCAAATGTAATTAATACAAATTATGGACTGTCTATTATATGTGTACAAATAATTGATTTTATTGGTTATTGTAAAGAAAATATATTCTCTTTCAAAATGTTAAATTTGTATAAAACATGAGTTATTCTTAAAAAAATTGTAATATTTGAGGTTTACATTTTTTATGAAATAAATTACAATTTTGAACATTATTCAGGGATAAAAGTGGGATGAGTATGTTACACAATCACTGTTGACCGAAATTACCGAAATAACCTTCAGCCGAACGTCGTCTGCGGTGACGCTAACGTTCGGCAATTGTACCTCTAATGGTGGTTAAAAAGCGTCCCCTTTAACAAATTATTCGTATGGTACACCGTACCGCTCCAATTATAACCAAGCTACGTATATTAGTACATATTTTGACTGAGTGTGTGTGTGTGTGTGTGTGTACTATAAAGTACCGTCCATTCTCAAAGTAAGATACCTGTTTCAGTGTGTCGTCGAGTTCAAAACATTTTTTTAAAATTTTTTTAGTTTTTTCCCTTCTTTGTCACAACATAATATGATATGATGTTATATTGTATTTTATTTAATCTAATTGATAAGAGCTAACAGTACCTGTGATGCATAAAATAGAGTTAGATAGGTTTTTTAATATTATATTATAATATAAGTTATATTATAACATAGTATACTATTATAGTATAATATAAGCTGTTTCATCGGTATTATTGCCAAACGAACGCCAACAGACAACAGACACATTCACGTTGGTTTAGTAAATAAAGCCTGATGTTTGGTGCAAAAAAAATGTATTACCATAGGTTAATATTATTTACATATCTGCCGCCGTGTCACATATCCAATTTCCCTCCTTTGTCACATCATATGATATTATATTTTATTTAATCTAACTGATAAGAGATAACAATACTTGTAATATATGAAATAAAATAAGATAGGTTAGGTTAGTATTTTATTCAATCTACCGTCGTGGCCACATATATGGATATTTACTTTTTCCTCTTCTTTGTCAGACCATCATATGATATGATATAATATTCTATTTTTGTTGGGCATGCGCCGAAAGTTTACAGCTCTATGCTGGAATACTCTTGTACAAGCGTCGTCGAGTTCAAAACATTGTTTTAAATTTTTTAAGTTTTTTCCCTTCTTTGGCACAACATAATATATTTTATTTATTTAATCTACCACCGTACACCATATACATGTATATTTACTTTTTCCCCCTTTCTTTGTCACATCATTATATGATATTATATTTTCTGCGCATGCGCCGAAAGTTTACAGCTCTATGCATGAACATAGCTAATATAGTCTGTTTTATTTAATCTACCGCCGTGGCCATTTATACGGATGTTTACTTCCCCCCCTTCTTTGTCACAACATAAAATTATATGATGTAATATTCTATTTTATTTAATCTAATTGATAAGAGATAACAGTACTTGTGTCGGTAGCGTGTGTGTACATTTTACAAGCGGCGTCGTGTTCAAAACATTTTTTTTTAATTTTCCCCCTTCTTTGTCACATCATATGATATGTATATGTATATATTATAATAGATATCCTAGTGGGAAAAATAGTAACTAATGTATCTAATATGATATATATACACCCTATGCCTCGCGCGCGCGACAGACTCTGTCCAGGTACTGGATGAGACGGACGTCTCATGGAGGACCGCCGACGGCGTCTCTCGAATATATATATATATATATATATATATATATATATGTATATATATATATATGTATAGACATATATCCTAGCGGCATATTTAGAAACTAACGTCTCCACCCACCGTCAGAGGGTATATATAGAGGTGCGGGTTCGCGCGCGCGAGACTTCTGTCGTAGACATACACCGAAGACGAAGTCTCTCGTACTCCACTCAACAGCCGTCCGGTTCTGTCCGGGTCGGCACGGCTATCGTCGGGTTCTGTCCGGGTCGGCACGGCTATCGTCCGGTTTTTTTATGTTTTCACCGGAATCGCAGTCGGACAAATTTCACACATCGTAAAATATTTTCTACACCAATATGCAGTGTTACCAGATTAACAATTAAAAATTTCCCCGATCTTCATAAAAAAAAAAGTTTCGAAAAAATCTAAAAAATAAGATAGGGTTGTTAAATATTATATCCTATTTTATTTAATCTAACTGATAAGAGATAACAGTACTCGAATCGACGGTTTCACACATTGTACATGTTTTATCAATTGTTATTTTACTTTTATCAAATGTAATTAATACAAATTATGGACTGTCTATTATATGTGTACAAATAATTGATTTTATTGGTTATTGTAAAGAAAATATATTCTCTTTCAAAATGTTAAATTTGTATAAAACATGAGTTATTCTTAAAAAAATTGTAATATTTGAGGTTTACATTTTTTATGAAATAAATTACAATTTTGAACATTATTCAGGGATAAAAGTGGGATGAGTATGTTACACAATCACTGTTGACCGAAATTACCGAAATAACCTTCAGCCGAACGTCGTCTGCGGTGACGCTAACGTTCGGCAATTGTACCTCTAATGGTGGTTAAAAAGCGTCCCCTTTAACAAATTATTCGTATGGTACACCGTACCGCTCCAATTATAACCAAGCTACGTATATTAGTACATATTTTGACTGAGTTGTGTGTGTGTGTGTGTGTACTATAAAGTACCGTCCATTCTCAAAGTAAGATACCTGTTTCAGTGTGTCGTCGAGTTCAAAACATTTTTTTAAAATTTTTTTAGTTTTTTCCCTTCTTTGTCACAACATAATATGATATGATGTTATATTGTATTTTATTTAATCTAATTGATAAGAGCTAACAGTACCTGTGATGCATAAAATAGAGTTAGATAGGTTTTTTAATATTATATTATAATATAAGTTATATTATAACATAGTATACTATTATAGTATAATATAAGCTGTTTCATCGGTATTATTGCCAAACGAACGCCAACAGACAACAGACACATTCACGTTGGTTTAGTAAATAAAGCCTGATGTTTGGTGCAAAAAAAAATGTATTACCATAGGTTAATATTATTTACATATCTGCCGCCGTGTCACATATCCAATTTCCCTCCTTTGTCACATCATATGATATTATATTTTATTTAATCTAACTGATAAGAGATAACAATACTTGTAATATATGAAATAAAATAAGATAGGTTAGGTTAGTATTTTATTCAATCTACCGTCGTGGCCACATATATGGATATTTACTTTTTCCTCTTCTTTGTCAGACCATCATATGATATGATATAATATTCTATTTTTGTTGGGCATGCGCCGAAAGTTTACAGCTCTATGCTGGAATACTCTTGTACAAGCGTCGTCGAGTTCAAAACATTGTTTTAAATTTTTTAAGTTTTTTCCCTTCTTTGGCACAACATAATATATTTTATTTATTTAATCTACCACCGTACACCATATACATGTATATTTACTTTTTCCCCCTTTCTTTGTCACATCATTATATGATATTATATTTTCTGCGCATGCGCCGAAAGTTTACAGCTCTATGCATGAACATAGCTAATATAGTCTGTTTTATTTAATCTACCGCCGTGGCCATTTATACGGATGTTTACTTCCCCCCCTTCTTTGTCACAACATAAAATTATATGATGTAATATTCTATTTTATTTAATCTAATTGATAAGAGATAACAGTACTTGTGTCGGTAGCGTGTGTGTACATTTTACAAGCGGCGTCGTGTTCAAAACATTTTTTTTTAATTTTCCCCCTTCTTTGTCACATCATATGATATGTATATGTATATATTATAATAGATATCCTAGTGGGAAAAATAGTAACTAATGTATCTAATATGATATATATACACCCTATGCCTCGCGCGCGCGACAGACTCTGTCCAGGTACTGGATGAGACGGACGTCTCATGGAGGACCGCCGACGGCGTCTCTCGAATATTATATATATATATATATATATATATATATGTATATATATATATTATGTATAGACATATATCCTAGCGGCATATTTAGAAACTAACGTCTCCACCCACCGTCAGAGGGTATATATAGAGGTGCGGGTTCGCGCGCGCGAGACTTCTGTCGTAGACATACACCGAAGACGAAGTCTCTCGTACTCCACTCAACAGCCGTCCGGTTCTGTCCGGGTCGGCACGGCTATCGTCGGGTTCTGTCCGGGTCGGCACGGCTATCGTCCGGTTTTTTTATGTTTTCACCGGAATCGCAGTCGGACAAATTTCACACATCGTAAAATATTTTCTACACCAATATGCAGTGTTACCAGATTAACAATTAAAAATTTCCCCGATCTTCATAAAAAAAAAAGTTTCGAAAAAATCTAAAAACTAAGATAGGGTTGTTAAATATTATATCCTATTTTATTTAATCTAACTGATAAGAGATAACAGTACTCGAACCGACGGTTTCACACATTGTAAAATTAGTTTTTATTTCATTATCCTACCAGGATCCTAGAGGCTCAGAGCCGCCGGGCCGTGGCTACAGCCATCACCGCCGCTGCGTCCTGGGACTCTGGTACCGCGAGCCGCAGTTACAACCGCCGCCGTCAAACGTGTCACAATCACCACCACGGTCACCGCTGCGTCCTTGGACCCTGGTACCGTGAGCCTTAATGCGAGCACGGCGGGCTGGCCGGTGAATGTTTAAAATTTCATTCACTAGGATGTAGTGTGTGATGTGATGTGCTGTAGTGCGTGTAAACATTCTACAAACGACGTCGAGAATAAATCTTACTTGTTTTTAAATTTTTTTATTTTATTCTAAAATTTCAATTTGATTGTGACGTCACACGAAGATCGCCGATGCCACAGAAAAAATACTTAGGGTCATCAATATTCAAGGTACTTCAAAACACTTGGATTGATTACTTTAACACTGAAGTTAAAAAAAAATTATTAAAAATGGTCCCTTGAGAAACGTAGTTGACAAGTATAAACTATCTATAAAGTCTAATGTAGGTCAAACGAGTATAGAAAGTTCAGGAATGTGTGTGATACTTGATGAACGTATGCAAACTTATTATTCGCTCACAGGTATCGAATTAGTTGAAAATACAGCCACTAACTTGTTGCCGAAAACAACATATAACGCATCTGCCAATCGAATTCTTGAAGTGCACTGTGATTTAACCGAACCGTATCACAAGACCGACGAAATCCATCATACAAACGATCATGTCATTTGTTTAATGTGTCCCGACAAAGAAAAAAAATATAATACTAGAACAACCGTCGACCGTCATTTATTATTCGATTAAAAATACACGGTTTCTAAGACAACGTTAGACTGGTAAACGAACACGGTACCGAATATAACGGGCACGTAGACGAGTTGTTTCTGTAGGTACTTGCATATTTGTAAAGCTAATGATAATAATTTAAACGCAGATTTCTGAAGCCCGCTTTTTGTAAAAACTACCAATTAGTTTTTCTCCGTGTAAATCCATTACTTTGTACGTTATCGGATTTGTAGGTTTTATTTCGTAGGCGATAAAAAATAAACTTTAGAGCAATCTCACACAAACTATTTATACTTCCTAGATTATATTATTTCAAAGCTATATTATACTTCTATTTTACTAGATTGACAATGTACAAAATAAAATTCAACTAAAAAAACCTTTTCATAGATCCTTAAAATGTAAATGGTGGGATAGTGAAACGGGTTTTCCCATTTAAATACATTAGAAAATCGCCGTTTTGCTGCCTCATCTTGTATATTAATTTCTTGTTATTTTCTAAAGAAAAATCGATTTTCTTACATTTGAATTAAAATAAATCGTAAACTGGTACTGTGATGGAGACAACAATAAATTTTACCTACATATATTATATACTAGTTCAATATTATTAACGTGTATAGTCACTAGCGGTCGGCTGTTGCCTGTTATTTAACAATAACCTTTTATGGAGATTTTAAAAATTGTGTTTTTTTAATAATAGCATAGGAGCAGTATCATGATGTTAAATGTGCACGAGATTTGATGTAGTCATAAAATAAAGTATTATCATTTATGACTTAATTATTATTAAAATTTATCTTAATTTGTACATAGAAATAAAATAATGGAATATTTTATACAAAATTAGAGCTACAAGTTGATAAACTAAAAAATTTAAAATAACACGAAGCAGATTATCTAATATTAGACAATTTAAACAATCAAACGTGAATCTCTTTAAATGAATAACAGTATAACAATATGCAAAACATTAGTTATCCTTTAAAAAAATTGTGTAATAAAAATACATTTTGAGGCGGTGTACTGCATAAAAACCAACACTTAATCAAAATACAACAGTCCTATTCATAATTTGCAGGTAGTTGGACCTTATATACTCATAGTTGACCTTCGGTAAGGTTGTATAACGCAGGCTATAAAATAACGAGACAACGACAGTGGTTTTGTCGTATCAGAATCATATCATATCATATAATGCACGAAGAAGAGGAAAAATATGTTTGGAACTCGACGACGCTGGTCTCTTATCAATTAGATTAAATAAAATAGAATACCCGTATACATGGGCACGGCGGTAGATTAAATTTATCTAACCTATCTTATTTTATACATATATTCAGTTCATTTTCTACCCGCAGGGGGGCGCTGCTGGGGGTCCCCACTTACTACTTCTCTCCCATAAAGAGCCGAATTCACGTCATACGACCGGTAACGATTGACGCGCAATGCACGTAACTGTATGTATTACCGTAAAATTAAAAAAAAAAAACCAAAAAAGAAAACGCTGAACGATACGACGGGCTTTTATGAGCAGTGTGGTGAGGTCACAATTTTTAAATATTCAGATTGTAAATCGCGTCATATTGTATTCTATGCGATAATATATTCGTTTTAAATCGCTTAAATCAGTAACAAAAAAAAAATGGTATATGTTTTATGATAGTTTTGTTGCGTACTAATGTCTAATAATACACTCTATGTCATATTAGGCTTTACATGGTTTTGTACCAATTTACATTGGTACAATGTACCAATGATTGATTATCTATCAATTATACGGATCATTGTCTGTCGTTATTTATATAAAAATAATATAGTTTCAATAAATTTACGAAATCTAAACATGTCTAAGTTTAAGAGAAGTAATAGCTGCTAATAGAAATCATTTACACAATAAATAATAAATAAAATAATAGTACGTCGTCCTATTAGATTTCATTATTCATGGATACATCCGAAACTCAAGAAACCAGGGCCGCGACAAGCTGGGGAGCCGAAAAAAACGACGTCCTCGGGCGAGCATTGAACGCGCACAAACATGATTTCGACACGTGAGTAAACCGCGCGCCGCGCTGCCGTCATGGCGCACGATCGTTGCAACGCCGATTGCGCCAGGTGTGCGCCGAATCACACCGTTGGCGCAATCGATCCTATGCCAGTACATACGATAATTACGCCATAACCTGCGCCAACGCTGCGCCGCTTGGAACGTTTCGCGCAAATTAACCGCAATCGGTTCACCGTCGTACGCGTCAACCACTGCGCGCATAAACATTAATGGTCGAGGTAATTTGTTTGTACCGTTGAAAAAATTGTTAGTGCCAACTCACAATCGCTTGGATTATGCGATCGCAGTTTTTTAATCACTCCATATTGTTTTAACCATCGGGTTTAATACTCATTAATGTTTAATATTAACTTATTATTGTTTTCATACAATGTTATCTCATTTTCCAAATTTTTTGAAGTATCAAAGTTTTAAGGTTAGAGTCGGGCAGGTGAAAAATGTGGAGTGTACTATTATGTTTTATTTGCGCACACTGTCCCCCCCCTCCACTCACAAACATGAAAAAATGTATATCACATTGTATAAAAAAAACAATATAATAATAATAACGCATATGGCGTAGTGACCGGGAGTTGCTATGGTTAACTTTATGCTACTTCGGTCGCCGGGTTGCATGGCATTGCAGCCATGCATCCGGGGTTGATAGTGTGGGTCGCCGCTAAAAATCCCAGGTGGTCACCCATCCGGGATCAAGCAGCAACGGACACAGCTTAACCTCAAGTGCCATGCGGCACCTGAGATGTCCACTGCGCCACACCTCCCGGTAAAACAATATGAAAAAAAAAAACACATTAAATTTCTTATTAACCCTTCGGTAGTCACCTAATTGATTTTAACAATTTTAGTCACCCGGGGTAATCTAATACCCCCACGTACAAAATGTATTTCTGAGGTTCCCATTTAATGAAAATATTATTTGACATCGAATATATTTCATGAATGTATGTATAATTAATACTTGAATAGTTTAATGCAATTTTTTTAAATATTTTATTGATTTTATTGATAATTTTAAGATCCATCCTCTTTCGGTAGTCACTTATTTGATTTTAACAATTTTAGTCACCCAGGGTAATCTAATACCCCACCGTATAAAATGTATTACCAAACTATAAAACAATTATAGTCACACGGGGTAAAATATTTCCAGACTCCACTTTGAATGGCTGTTTATCATTTGGTTCTACACTGCTAATGATAAAAATCACACTATCATATTAATATTCTTATCACTTAGGATACCACAGCGTTTGAGGTACAAATGTTTGAACCTCAAATTAAATATAACGTATTTAATTTGTCTGGGGTATTAAAATACCCCATGGTGACTACCGAAGGGTTAAACACTATGAGACGTCGAGTGGTTCAAATGCATATACATTTATTATAATTGATCATTATTAGTATTATAGTCTGTTGTTAGCGCCGATGATGACAACATCGTTGTCGTAACACGTGTACGCAAGAAGTGTATAATTTAGATGGTTTAGGGTTCAAGTAGATTTGATAGCTTTACTATTATTATTATAATTGGTCATTGATAAACCATAATCGTATCTACAGTAATAAAATGTATTTTCGGGACACTTTATTTACGCCAAGTTCAGTCCAATGCTTTTATCGATATAATTTGTATTTTTGTACAACTTCATAGGTACATGCTTGTTACCTCTTCCCCTCGTTTCGCTTTATTATTATCCATTCCACTCATTACCGTCGTGTGTTTTATTCAGGGTGTACACCGTCAAGAAGATCACCAGGCCGTACGCGCTGTCCAAAGGATCATGGAATATCGTTAGCAGTTCGGAAGACATGATAAAGGTGTTAAACGATTGGTGGTTGCGGAAAAAATCAAACGGCAGTTCCAATTCGAAAGCAGTGAAACGCGATGCAAACTGCGGTTACGTGGCGTTTACGCACTATCCATACGAATACAAAACGAAACGAGAAAAGATATTGAAAAAAAACGCGCCCGAGTTTGCCGACACACTGGAAGCCAAACGCCGGCGGAACGCCGATCTGCGGTGTCTGTTTGTTCCCCGGTTGGCCATTCATTCGAAGGAATCAATCAGATTGTATAAAAATGTATTTTTCGCCGATTGCAAAGCGCATTATACAGAAACGTTAAACTTATTGAACTTCAATGTCGACAACGTGACCGGCTGCAATCGACTCGCCGCGTTTGTCGCATACACGCGAGCCATGGCCGTCGGTAGTCGGTCTGTCGCACGACTCGAGAAAGTCTACGCAATGATCACACGGAATTGTTTCGTCAGACGGAACACGACAATACATTTCGGCGATACCATCGAGCGCCTGCTCGACCATCGTGACCCCGCGGAACGCGCAGCGATTCAATATAAATTTCTATACAGTTCCATGCACGATAAAAACTGGGAATGTTGGTATCGCCTGGTGTGCGCCACCGTCCGTAATATCATAGAGTGGAGCACGATCGCCGATGACGGACCCGACACCTTGGCCGACTTGTACGTCGCTTATCCGGCCGTCAAACGGTGGCTGGCGGCGTTCCTACGGCGGGAACCCCCGGCGGATTTTGAAACCGAAGTCGCCTCCCGCGTTCTGGATAACGTGCACGAGATTAGAAATCTAATGAACATACCGCTGAAAAACGGCAGCGTCAAAGACCAAATACAGGGCAGGCGTAGCGCTATGCGTCGGGATCATTTATCGCCCAAGACGTTGACGTGTCGGGCTCAGATTGCGTTGCGATTCGACTTGCGACCCAACGAAATGGTTATGCCCTTGGACTGTTTGGATAGGTTGAAGTTGTTTACGCGAACGATGAACGTCGGTCCGTTTGATTTGCGAAATTGTACGCCGCAACCCGACAGGTTGGTAGACGTACCGTCAAAGTACAGTTTCGTGTTAAAACGCGACCCGGTCATCGACAAAAACTCTATCGTGGCGATAACGCGAGTCGGGTTCGCACGCACCGACATGTTTCACATTTCGCCGTACATATTACACGGTCAAAACGCGGATTTCGACGGCGACGCGGAAAACGTTTACATCGTCGACAACTACGACGCGACGCGGGAAATCAAGCTCGTCATGTTGCCAGAATGTAACATTTACAATGGTTTTCTGAACCTGCAGTTACAGTTTACGGAAACGCATGTGTATTTTATGCACAAACGGGATTTACCGGCGCACCATCCGTTTTACGACAAATACCGCGAGTTTAAACGTTTAATTACTAAACAATGGTTCGCCGACAGCGCCAATCGAAACTCGTTGGTCGAATTCGTCCGAGCGTATGGACGTTTAGGCGGCAACGGCCATACGACGCCGTCGTCTCCAGATACGCACGAGAAAATCGATATCGTGACGATATTCGATAACGTCGAACCCACGGCACTCGTGCTGGAAACTTTCGCGTTGTGGATATACGTGCGCTACGGAGCGAAGCGGACCAGTGAGTTTTTCTACGAACTAAACGATAAACTCCTGGAGATTTCCAACGGTATAGCCAACGATTGGAGCGATCCGCGATTGGATTCGTTACGTGTCGTCGATCGGAACGTGTTGTGCGAAGAATTGTTGAAAATCGCGCTCAGCGGTAGCAAAGGGTCACTCGTCCATTATATGGATATCTTGGAGTATTGTAAACGGGAAAAAAAGGTGGCGCACGACGAGGGTGGTCTCGCCAGCCGCCATGGTTTGCCGCTCGATCGAGACGCGAGACGAGCCCTAATTACCGATTTGACAACGTCCGTCCATAAAGCTTTGGTCGGTATTTCCGATTCGGTGAGAAAAATACCCAGGGTCGGTCACGAGTCGTTTAAATCACTTATCGAATGGAACGGTCTGTCTATTATCAACAACTCGTTGTATTACAACACCGTTAATATAGTGGACAACGTGGACGAGTTTTTCTTTGCGAATTACATGTTTGACGAACGGTTGACGTTGAATTTGATAGCTAATATTATCAATACATAATTAAATTTATCACATTACTAATTTTATTTAGCAGCTATTAGTTTTGCTTTTATTTCGAATAATTGTCAATTTTAGATAAGGAGTCTTGCTCGCCCGTAACAAAAAAACGAGCTGAAGAAATAAATAAAAAAATAAAAACAAATAAATCATATGTGGTCATTTTTACTTGTGTGTTTTTTTTTTGTGTTTAACATGGTCTTTTTTATGTTTAAAGTTTTTTTTACATTAGTATAATATTACAGTCGTCCGTGTGTCTTAGGCGGGCGCACGCCAATGCAGTGTGGCGGTGTTTTCTTTGGGCACCGCACGTATTTTTTTGAATCGTTGGCAATACCTAGGTAGCCAATTCTAAATTTATAAAATCTAAATGTTGGCTAAAACAATGAGGACATTAAAAAAAAAAAAAAAAACAAAAGAAACATACCCTCAACTTTCACTTATGGGCATACCACTGACTCCAGCTAATTTTGGGAGGGGGGGGGGGTACCTAACTGAAGTTAGAAAAATGTTCCATGAAAAAAAATTGAGTAACTAGGATACGGATATCAATTTGTTAGTAGTACTCCTAATAAGTAATTACCAATTATCGTAACACTCTGGTGTGCGTTGGCGCGAATTTTCGGCGTTGGTATCACCACACCACAATCAGGTCACGTCACCGCTACGCTGCATTGGCGTATGCCCTGCGCTAACATACCCCCAGATGGATAGCCTTTATGTTTTCGACGTTTCTCGTTCGAGACAACAACACGTATATTTCCTCGATCATGCAGCCGCCCAGATGCGCGTAAATGTCGCACTCGACGGTCATGCCTATACTACCCCGAACAGTGTCGCCGGCGGCCAACTGCAATGGAAATCCGTAGAGCAGCCTCATTGAATTTTCCGGTACGGCGCGCAGAGAATTCCGTACCGCGTACGCCCAATTGTCTCGTGAGAACATATTCATTGAAAAGTGGCACGGCACAATGGCGTAGAGTCGCACGGTGCGCTCGTCATGCCTGCATACCACGAGCCGGTCCAATTCGTCCCTTTCGTTGTACGCCAAGTGCACGAGAACGACAATTTGACCGTGTTTCAACGTATCGGTGGAACGCAACACTTTGTACTGCATACCCAAAATCAACGGCAGGTACGGTAAGCGGCGGGTTTCGGTCAACTGGCCGCGGTACAACTCGCGGTCACTTCTCCCGTTGCTGAAAAATATGTCGGCGAGCCTCGGAGAGAGTTCCTTGTTCCTCGCGTCGTCGACACGGCCCGTGACCGGCAAGTACTCGACGAATTGGTGTAGAACGGAATAATACAAATTGAGATTAACGCCGTGCGCTTCGACGTTGGTATAGCTGAAAAACTTGAACGCGTTAAACTTGCCCACGTTGTCCGTTAACCATTCGTGAAGGCGCGTCCCGTACGTTTTATACGAACCGGAATCGGGATACCGAGGTAGCGTCAAAAGATCAGCTACGGGATACGTGTACGTTATCACGCGCTTATGGCATCTAGTCGGAAACTGTTGGAAAATCTGAGTCGCTATGGTTCGGTTTTTACAAACCACGAGTTCCTGTAAAAAACGCTGATACTCAGCGTTGTCGTTTCGCATCTGCCGGGTGAATTCAAATACTCGATCGACCAATGCCAACAAGTCTTTGCAGTTGTCCGTGAGCGTATCGTAGCGATACGATCGCAAGCAGCGCCGCCGCGGTTTGGCGCAGGGGTCGTCGCCAGTCTTGCAAACGAATAACGGTTGGATTTGATAAAAGTCACCGCATAACAGCAATACTATGGGCGGCCCGTCGTGCCTCGCACCGTACGCGAGCAACGCGTATTGGATCAGGCGAATGATATTGGAGTTAATCATAGAAAATTCGTCGACGCAAATCACCACGTTTGCGCGATCGGGCCGTATCAAAATATTACGGAGGGCGGTGACGTTCAAGAGCGCGTCGAGATGTTTTAGTCGAGCGTGCACGTCGGCGACGGGCACGCCGACGAGCGCGTTATTTAACCTGCGGTATCCGGAGAAGGTCAGGCCGTAAATTTTCATTATAAACGCCGCCAGCGTGGAGACGCTCTCCGCTGATAAACCCAATTTCTTTTTGGTGTCCTCGCATAGATTATTTTGAACAGTAACGTATACAAATCTAATCGTTTCGTCCAACAGCAGCTGTTTCAGACATATCGTTTTACCGCATCCCGCAGGCCCGACGGTCATCACGGTGAATAGTTTGCGGCCGGTCAAGTCAAATATTCGGCGTATACCGTCGTAAGCCTTTTTTTGTTCGGCGGACCACACATAGCCTGAGTCCCGTGGTGTCTCGCGTGGCGTCCAACACGCCCCCGAGCCGGTGGCGATCGGTGAACCCGATTCGACAACGGCGATATCGCGTGGCCACAGTAACTTATGCGAGCATTGGCTCGCCGCGCGGCACTTGTGACGGACGTCAATTGGTACAACGGTGTGCACGACTCGCGATAAAAAATCTCGAGTCCAGTCTCGGTTGTCGACGGTGTACGGAAAAATAATAAACGTATGGAGAAATTTGGGATCGTAACAAATTCTATGGCTCGATAAAACGCCCAGTCTGTGATATTTACACCACGCGGGCTCCAGTCCCACGCTCGCCGATTGTAACTCGTGTAAACACAGGTCTATGTCGTCCGCGGACCACGGCGTCCCCTCGGTGGCGGTTTCTGGGTGGGTAACCGGAGTGGACGGCGCTGCTGACGTCACCTGCGTAGTTGGCGTCGTCGGTCTCACTGCGGCTGACGTATGCTCGGCGGGAGGAACCGAAGAGTTTGCCTGAGTGTTTGGAACGCTGTCGTCACCGTCTTCATCGCTGCTAGTGTAAATGAATGTTGTCAGTAACTTGGGTTTCTTACGATTCGTTTCAGTGTAATCGGCATTAGTAGCGTTATACGAACTCATTGGTGAGTAAAATATAGCGTTATCGGAAAAAAAACACACAGGACGAGTGACCCAGAGAGAGATAGCGATAGAGCAAGACAAATGTCGTTCTACCCGCTTTCAATCGACACGTGTAAATTTAAACGATTCGTCCGCATGTTTCGCCAAAAAATTTATTTGACTTTCGAACACATACACAACCGTATCGATCCCGTGGAATATTCTCTCGTAATTGACGCGTTATTGCGCACAATTGTCGTTGACGAAGACGTCGCCTATTGCACTAACACTGGAATCTACTATTCGCAAACGGCCGTGTCACCAGAGCCATCGCCGTTACTGTCGTCTATGGTCGCGCGAGAAAAATACACGGCCATAGTCGAATGTCTAGTTCGATGTTACTTGATGGAGCATTTCGCACAGGTCGTCCGACCACAATGACGATACCGATTGTAATCATATTCTGCGCGCGCATGTCTGTTGGTGACCACGAAATTACAGAAGGGGGCAAGTTCGACCAATAGTTGTATCGTACCGGGGTAGATAACATACACTAGGCTACCGAGGTAAAGTCAGTTTGTATTGATGCATAATGACGGGATAACCAGGACCACCAATCCACTAGATGCCCGCAGCGACGACCGAGGTCTAGAATAAGACGAGACAAAGTCTCTGCTCCCGGCGGGATTGTAGCTGCAGCTGTATTCATATTTCATATTATCGTTACCCGCGATTTAGATTAGCTGATAGTATTCGGCAACTTTCACTCAGCGGGTACAAGCGGCATGGCGAAACCGCAGGCGGAAAATATACGAGTGCACGGCGACGATGCTTTGGAAGTGATTCGAGATTTCGTTCTCACCAAAGAAGGTAATACCTAACCCAGATACCTATTAGATTTTTTATATAATATGGTTTTTGTTGATTTTTTTTATATTCGGACGTGTCCTAATTTTTAAAACTGTTTTATTTTGCACGCGGTTATCACGACATAGTATGGTGACCGCGGCGGAATTGAACTGGTGATTACAGTTTTTTCTATGGTGTCGCGGTCTTCACCTACTCTTTGAACTCTGGTCCCACTGCGCTCGCTTTGTTTTGAACTCGCAACAGTACACATTTGTTTAATTAATGATTACCAATTTAAAACAAAATTTGACCAACAATTGATGGACGATTGATAACCATTGGAATATTGTAATATGTTTAGTGACGCGCGGCAAACGGGAACGGATCGTAGACGTAGAACTCGCCAAACAAGACGATTGCAAAAAAACAAGGACGGCTTCGGCCGACGCCTTCGATGAATGCGTCAACACCGAGGCCTTATACGACTTGGATACGTTTGACAACGTAGGATTGACGATCGAATCACTCGGCGAACCTGATCCCAACGGAACGACATTCAGTATGTATTGTGCTCCCAAAATAAAATTTCCGTACGCCCCGTCCACAACGACGTACGAACAATTATTGTCCCGGCTCGTACATTATATCAACCATCGCATGCCAAACAAAACGACTATAGTGAATTTCGATAACTTGAAAATTCGCGTGACTGCCAATAATAATGTCATCCTCAAGTTCGCAGACCACTCCAAAATCGTTACCAATTTTGTCGTAGTAGCGTACAGAGGGCAATTCGAATCGAAAACGCAATATACTCGAAACACGTCGCGGTCGTTTCCGGTAGTCAACTATATATTCCCCAACCACGCCAGCGTGTTCTATGACGTTACGGAACAATATTATAGACCACTCGCGGGCAACGTACTGGATTTTTCGACAAAAATACCCGTACTGGATTACGCAAATGCGATAAACGGCCAACTTCGGGAGTATCGGTACGATACGATCTCCGACCTCGTTTCATCGATGCAATCTATGCCGGCGATCACGTTTTTTAAAATAGAAAAATTGAGACCGCAACCACGGAACAGTTTGGATACGGGCGCCGAACCAACGGAAGTCGGAGCGAACGAATTTGTTTTTTATCCGCAAATCAAAATATTCGCTGTGGTATTGGCGTAATGCGAATACGGTTTAGTCTGGTTGTCGGCCGAGTCGTGGGCGTCGATAAAATATAATATTTTAAATAAAAGAGACGTGTAACGGCTAGGTTAGGTTATCGTGACTGTTTATCGCAGTCTGTAACTCGGTACATACAATTACTCATGTATAATGTTGAATTATTTAATAATTTTATATTGTCTTGTATAACGCATTTTTTATAATATTATATCAACTCCCGTCGTATCTACCATAATTTACTAGGCCTGACAAAAATTAGTGTAGTGTTGAGCGCCGTCAAATTAGATACAATAACTATTGTGTAAAAATTGAATTATTTAATGTTATTCTTGTACATATGTTCTTGCATTAAGCAAACCCACAATAATACTTTGTTTACACAATGAACTTTGTTTTTTTTTTTTAATTGTCATTAACCCTTCACTGCGTGATTTTTTTCACCTTATGCTATAAATATACTAATACTACTTAAACGAAAAAAAAAAATACTAGGAAAACGCTAATTAAAGAATTATTCCAAATATGGAACATTGTTTTATACAAAGATGTATAGCATGAGCAGATATAAACAATAAATACAATTGTTCCATATAATATTAAAAACATTGCCCAGTGAAATTATTTTATCGATATCTAAATTTTTATTGAGTGCGATCATTGAGTGATTTTATCGAGCGATCGCTATTGAGTGTTTGATGCGATCACTTTCGAATGGAATAATCCTTGTGTAGTCGTGACGACTCCTCCCCCCTCCACTCTTTCCTGCGTCTTATGGACGCACCGTATGTTTTGTTTTCCTAAATTATTAGGTATGTATGAATATTTTGTGCGATAATTATATAATGTAATATTATGAAAAAATAGTATTGGTGTTTGTTCGATACAGCGTCTGGCTTGGGCCACGGCTACCGTGGAAGTAGAATGGTCACTGTATGATGTTAATTCTTGCGGCGCACTTAAGTATTCACATTATGGAACCACATAATATTGTATTAATGTTAAGTGAATTCGTAAATAACAAAAAATGTTCTCGGTACCCGTGCATTGGTGTGTAGTTCCACAAACAACACCAAAAGCCGTCAAGGGTCGTGTATGTGTTTGTCGTGCCGCGAATTTTTTTCTCATTAACGTCGACAAACATGTATTTTATGTATTGAATGACGATAGCGCCGACTACGCTAATAAAAACTATGTTAAATGTATTCGGCTGACTAGCTCTACGATCGGTGGCATGTCACAAAACCCCTTGTACCACGTGACGGTCACGACCGATGGCGACGTTTTATCGCCGTCCAGTAGTGTGACCGTCCCGTTACATATATTAAATCGTCCCCGATCGTTTTTCGAGCGGTGTTTGACGATTTTCGCCGACGATACGGATTCGCTGTTTGTGAGCGATTTGAATGTCGAGACGATCGTCAACACGTTGATCACCAAAGGTATTTTCACGGTTTAATAAGTAAATGAGGAACTATAAAATAAAAACTTATGTTAATACTAGTAATAACTCCATAAAAAAATGGTTTACCCATCGAGTGGTGGCGATAGAGGTTCGGCGGCCGTCCAACTATTGTTTGATAACGCCCAATCGATTATTCAGGCCCCGAAATTAGTACCTTCAGGAGAGCTATGCAACACCCCTCAAGATAAACGATTAGAACAGGCGATTAAAGATTTCGAAGTATTGTTGGCGCCATTAAAAAACAGTCCGTCCCATGCACTCGTGAAAGAAGTCAAAATCAAAGCGTTGGAAATCGGCGCGCATCTTCAAAACCTATTGCACCGCCAAAAGGGCGAGGTGAACCGGACCCAATATACATGCTTTTTAAAATGGGTCGAATACACGAACGTGTTGTGTTTGCATTATTATCTATTAAACGAAGAAAATGGTCGGATTCGAATGTACATCAATAAATTAAACGAGCTGACGTCGTACGACGACGCTCCCAAGAGTCTCGATGAAATTTTTTCTAAAATGACCGACAGCAAGGACGAACTGAACTTGAAATCTATGGTAAAACACAGCACGGTGTGTTTTTCGCAATTCGCAGGGCGCCAAACACTCATCGAGAACCTGAAAAATTTCTGCGACATGATGGTCATTCAAGATCGATACAAAATGCTATTGTTGGGTGGCCCTCCGGGTACGGGAAAGAGCGATTTAGCACATGCCATGATGGCCCACTTGAAAGCCGAGAGTTACGTACTCAACATTCCGGAATTATTGGCAAAATACGTGGGCGAAACGGAGAACACGATTAAAAGACTTTTTAAAATGCTCGCCGATCCGAGGAACAGGCAAAAAAAGTATGTTGTATTTTTTGACGAGGCCGATGAGATTTTCAAACTAAACCTCCGCCCAGAATTGAGCAGCGTGGCCATGGCTATTCAGATAGCGCTCCAGGGTTCCGAAAAACTATACAACAACGTCGTCGTCTTAGCGGCGACAAATTACAAAAAATCAATTCGGCCAACGATGCTGGACCGGATATCGGAATTCATTTACGTCGATGTACCCGAAATCATTGATATTTTAGAACTGTTAAAAGCCAAATGTTTTTTGCAGGCCACGTCGTCGACCATTGCCAACAAACTGACTGGCGACTATTGGACGAACGTTATAAAACCGTTGTGTTCGCAACTCCCCAAATATAGTACGTTTAGAAATTTATTAAACATGTACGACATAGCGAAAACGGCGTCGGCCATAGAAGGTCGAAAACTTAACGATAGCCAGTACGTGTTTTTTGCCTTCCAGCACGAAAACGGCGACGGCAAAGCCAGTGTTCGTTTAATACACGTACAGGATTTAAAGACCACGTGTGATTCGGCCAGTATAACCTTCCCGAATAGTGTGTACCCGGTTTCCGACGGAGCCAACGGTACTTCCGATAACGTTTTCGTCAAATGCGCACAAAATAATATGGATCAACTACAAGGGACTCTTATTTTTCGTCCGAGTCTGCAACAGTACACCGACACTTTTGCCAAAATCCAATTTCTCGGAGATGATGAATATAAACATTTTTTGAATTTGAACGGCGTCAACCAGAGTGTAAAAGAAAACGAAGACATTCCTAACGCTCTTTTGCAGTTCGAAACAAAGTATTTGCGTAACGTTATCTTGGAGTAAGTCGAGTCGCGCATGACTCAGCACGTAGATGAACCGTTGTGACCGTTATGGTAAACACCATTGCCAGCACCACGGTAAAAAACTATCGAGAGAGCCGGAAAGATTTTTTTTTTTGGTGTTTTGACTTTACTTTTTTCCAAACGAGTATTTCGTTATAGTATTATAGCCGGACGAAAACTATACTCACGGATACCAACGGATGGGTTTCAAAACGAAATATTGAATTATCCTTGTTTTTCGTCCGCTTGGTATTTATCGCAAAATTATCGTTGGTATTATTAGTATTATTTTTATTAATATTATTATTATTATTATTATTATTATTATTATTATTATTATTATTATTATTATTATTATTAGTATTAGTAGTAGTAGTAGTAGTAGTAGTAGTAGTAGTAGTAGTAGTAGTAGTACTCTTATTGGTCATGGTTAGCTGCGGTCAACATCGCTACTATTTCTTCGTCTTTTCGTGGTATAACCGAATTGAAAAGACTATAGGCGCGTAAATCGTACGTCATGTCAGTAAACACGCCACTCGCCACGTTGTACGATCCGGTGCTTCCTATCGTACACGCGGCCCCCAATTGGCGTTTGATGCTCTTACTCGTGAATTTAAGAATACTCGTCGGGCCGGGCGTCCACTGTCCCACACACGCCGTCTCGTCGACGGTATCTATCAAATACAAATATTTATCGATGACTTTCGCGTCGTTTTGTTTCGCGTCCCTATTCACGTGGTAGTATAATTTATACCGCCGATCGAAAATCCCGTTGTGACCGATCGTAACGGTGGGCGCCGGTCCGGTTTTGTCGTGATACGTCGAAAAACAAGCCATGTTGTCTTTGTTCAATCGCAAAGCTAAATAATCCAATTTGGTTCGGTCTTCGTCTACTTCCAGCTGACCGAGCGCCGGCTTGCCGGCATGCACTATCGTCGAGTCGTTCTTAAAATGATGAATGGCCGTCGACGTGTTCATCAACGGATCGGTCGAGTTCGACAGTGTTCCCAAATTGGCGCTAACGTATATGGTGTGATCGGTCGATTCGCCTGCGCCGTCGCCGAAGTATTGCTCCTGATCGCCTTCGACTCGGTACAGCACGGTGTAACCGTGTTCGGTGATCAACATGATTTCGAAGACGGTGAAATTCAAGTCGACGATCAAATACTCGTTGTAGAATCCTATCGTGTGGTCGTCCAATTTGCAAATAATAGACTCGGCGCGGTTCGGTCTAAAGCTAGTGGTGGTCGCCGTTTCGGTCGGTTTTCTGAGATTTCTATGACCGACGGAGATGACGCCCGGGTAATACGTCATCAGTTCGTCTCGTATCATCACGTCCGTATCGGCGTAATAATATTGTCGGGCCATGACGGCGTATTGAAATAGGTTATCGGAAGTTTGATCCGCTTCATAGAACGCCAATTCTGGTCGTTGTAATCGAAACTGTAACGTGTATTCCGGCTGCTTTACCGAAATCACGGCCACGGACGGTATGACGTCAAACCCGTACACTCCGTACACGTGCGAATAATTCGATTTGTCATTCGTCCGGGTGTACAACGGAGCGAATTTAGTCTTTATTCGAGGTGACGGGTTGTCCAGCAATCGCCGGATGTTGGTCAAAACGTCCATCGTGCGCGGCACTTGGAACAGCGTTGTCAATAACTTGAAGTCTTCTACGGATTCGTATATATAACCGTAGGCCGGCACGTCTCCGTGAAACACGAACCCGCCGTCGCATCGAAATCCTTCGCCGGATTTTACATATGATGTTTTTATGTAGGACATTACGTAATCGGAGAAATCCGGGTGTCTGATTGCCTTTTTGTAATTGTTTCGCAGTATGTGGGCCCCCAAATATGCTACGGCCATCATTATCGCGTTGGGTCCCTCCCGGGTCCAACCTAAACTGGACTTGGGCGATAAGAGTATTTCTGGAACGAGTGTCGTCGCCCACGATTCGAATGTCCGATTAGTGCGCTGGTACAGATCCCGGTATAGGTACGCTCCGAAAACCAAAAACTGCGTCAACTGTATCGAAAATTGATACCAATTCTTCCCCCACGGCACCCGCTGATTTAACGGCAGTATTATTTTCGCACAAATGGTCTGAACGCAGATTTCCAGTTTTTTCCAAATATCGGCGATCAGCTGCGAATCGGACGATTTCATAACTGTGTTCAACAAATGTTTCATGTTTGTCAGCATTGAACCGAACATTTCCGACGAGTCAAGCCATTTGTAGGCGGTGAACAATTCGTCTTTTTCGTCACTCCACGAACGTAAAAATAGTTTCGAACGTTCGTCGCTATAACTGGAACTGGCGTACGTGGACGTCAGGTGCTCTTTTATCAATTTCGCGTAACGATTAATCAGTGTCGCGTTCTCCATAGCGCTTTCATTTCTCGTATGCGTTTTGTAATACTGAACTATGCAGAAAACTATGACGGCGATAACTAATATACCGATGAGGTTACACGTTTTCTTACCGAGTTTGTGCCTCACTCGGGTTATACAGCTTTTATTATAATACATAACGCATAAAAATTATACCAGCTGCTATACCGGCGGCTATTTGACGCACGTGCGATTTATTATATTTTTGCGCCGGTATCGGAAGCATCAGTAGTTATATTAGTATTATTATTATCAATATTATTTTATTAGCACTGTTGTTGTCGTCGTCTATGTTATCGTCGTAGGCGTTATTATTAGAGTTATTTCCAACGGTATGCTTAGGTTGTTTTAATTTAAAATCGTGGTTGAAATAACTACACAATGTTCTTAAATTTATTCTGCTCCCCCCCCCGGGCACCGAGCGTTTAAACGTTTTGAACCAAACGAACAAAAAATATTTTAAAATATAATCGTTTTCACTTAGTTTGCCACCTGATTGTTCTAGGGTCAACGACATCGTGTCGCGGGCGAAAGCGGCGACGGCAGTACATCACGACTGAAGAATGGGAACATTCCGTCGTGATGCCTATTACCGAAGATGAATTTCGATGGTTAGTGGACACGTACGGCCCTACGCGACGTGAAATGAAAATTCTGTATGGACTGCCCGACGATTGCCCATCAGCTACCACAGCGACAGCAACAACAGCAGTGGCTGATGACCGGAGCGACGGGGGCGAAACCGATAACGCTAGATGTCTCCCGACCGCGATCACTCGTTTTGTCGGTAATGTCAATCCGGACTTCACGAGGAACCACAAAGATTGGAAAAACAATTTTCATTTTCGCACAGTCGTCACGGACGATAATGTAATGACTAACGAACTAAAAATATGCAATCGCAGAGAGAGACAAAACATCGTTCTCTACAGCAATTTGATTCCGTGCGTGTTCACGCACTCGTCGGAATACCGTCCCGTCGAACATAACGTACTGATATCGCTGCGCAAAACGAAGACGATAGACAAATATATTTTATATTCGGACGTCGACGGTATTGCAATCGACCGTAGCGCACCGGCGTCAACGACGAGGGTTTCGGTCAACGTCACTCAGTGTCTACTTACAAATTTAACCGCCTACAGTTTGAACGTCGAAACCGAAGTAGACGAAAGCGCGGAGTCGTTTGCCACGCGATTACGTCAAAACAGACGATTGCGTACGATATTTGAAAAGTTGACATACTTAAATAGAAATTTCAATTACATATCGCCGCCAGAATGTTTTAATCAACTTGACGATTTGACCTTGTGTCGAAAGTTCAAAGAGATTCCGTATAAAAATTCTCACGGAATCCTCGATATAAGTCGGTATGACTTCGCGGCACATAAACTCGATGGCGATAGAGTGTTGTTGCTATTGACCCCGCTACACGTTCACGTAATATCGAATAAATTGACATTGGTCGCGTTGCATAATTTCACACAGCCCGTAGCGTTTTATTACTTATGTCACGCCGAAATAGTGGACACCGACATTATCATAATTGACGTTTTGTATACGTTGACGGCTACCGATAATCGCGCTATCAACATAAACGCGGTAAGCGTGTTGGAGAGTATCGCTTGGATTAACGGCTGTGTAGAAAGACGCGAAGGATATTCCGATCGCGCCGCGGCGCGTCTACCAAACCGCCAAACCGACCTACGTTTTTTGCCACTTCTGAGTAAAATTAACGGTTACGATGTGCGAAAAAATGTGTTTTACTCCCTCGACGGCGGTTCCGAAAACCAGTGGCCTACCGCCGTATCCGTCCGTACTGACGGATATTTACTATTCGCCGCCGATTGTATTTATAAAATAAAATCAGTTTCGACAATCGATTTAAAAATAGATTTGTTCGACTGGTTACTGTTTCTGTGTGAAACGAAGACAATTACCAAAACCAAGTATAGAAAAATTACAAAAACACCTCTGACGGCGGCTGTGCTATACGAATATCGCCAATATTTATACATGTTGAAATATTTATTGAAATTTTATGATAGCGCCGCAGATGGATTTGCATTGTTTACCACTACCGTCAACGTCGATCTTCAATACTCCATAAAATGGTCACCAGCAGACACGGTATCCATTTGGAACACGGTGAACGAATCGTTATTACCTTGGAACGACCAAAATATAAATCTCATTAACGAGAAATTGATTTGGAATTTTTTAATTTTAGAATTTAAAGTAGATACGGCCAATAAAATTTTACAGTTTTGCCGTGTCCGTCACAAACCGAATTGTAACACTTTGAGTTATATTAATCAAATATTGTAATGTTATTTATGTATGTTAATCATTTACAAATGTCTACCTAAGCGACTATGTGTGTGTGTGTGTGTGTGTGTGTGTGTGTGTGTGTGTGTGTGTGTGTGTGTGTGTGTATGCTTTGATTATTTGGTCAATATAGAACGTGACACGGCTTTTGTAGTAAAGGTGATTGATGCAATAAATGTAAACACCCACAAACCACCCTATGAACTAGAGTTAATTATAGAATTAATAATCGCTCCTAAGTTTTAATGACGGTGTACAGAACGTTCATAATATAGGATAGGAATCCTATATTATAGCGAATATCACGTATAGGATAAGTTAACTAATTATCTTGGACATAGTGAGTTTTTTTGTAATCCAGTCATGAAAAAAACTGTGCGAGAGTTTCACAAGGAATTGAATAAAAATGGGCGTCGTCAACACGACAAAGACTCCGGTAGAACGGCCGAAACGGCGTCCGATGACGACACCGATGACAGCCACGACGATGATACCACCGACGATATGATTAGCGCCTTCAAAGAATTCAAAGAGTTCTTTATTAAAGCCGAAGAAAATATAATTCTCACGTCGCCGTTCATTCCATACGCGGTGAAGAGTTTATATTGCCGGCGGAAAACTGTAGACAAACATAATTTGCTATTGTATTGTGTACGGGTGGGGCAAGAGTATAACGCTATGTTGCAGCTGGTAGCCAGCGTAATCGACGAAGTCAGTGTATCGACAAAAGGCAAATGGGCTGAATCGATGTTCATCAAATTGACAAAATTTATACGAGGTTTTGGCCTGTCTCCGCGTTTTTTTCTATGGTTACTTGTCAATTCCGTACACGGGAGAACCGGGAAATTAACAAAATTCCGTAGACAAGATCATAAGGTCTCTATACTCGTCGTGATGGCCCAAGAGTTTTTCCGCGATATTTTCGAAACGTTAAACGACAATTTCCTATTGGAACTGCAAAAAAATTCGGCTAAATTTACCAAAGAAATCACTACGTTAAACGAAATGAACACAATTGATTTAAACGCAGACGAGTACGCCATAGGCGACGATGTATTTTTTGACGATAGAAACAGTAGCGCTGACAATGATAGTAATGGTGATGATGGCGATGGTGGTGGCCGTCATAATGATGATATTGAAGATGATAATGATGATAATGATGGCGATGATGATGATGTTGTTGGTGAGGGTACTAATAGTGATGGCGATTATGCCGATAGCGGTGATGGTGCTAGTAATTACGATGACGACGATAACGATGTAATTAACCCTGGACCATTCCCCGCACCACGCGATCCGGGAATAATTTTGTTACCGCGTGTCTATACGGACAAATTTCAAAGATCGTCATCAGTGGCTGCAATTGAAACCGATAACGTCGGTGGTGAGCGCCGATTCGCAGACATACATGGTTTTCAAAATATAATCACTTATAATGACGGCGACGGGTCGTCGGAAGAAGATTCCATCGAAACTTCAATGAAGGTCTACGAGGACCGGATACCGGACACGCGACCCGCTAGCTGTACTACACTAATAAGTGACAATGATGTTTGAACGTTGCGATCGGTGAACGCGGACATCGAATCAATAGCGAAATCACAATGAATACTAATAAATATTCGCTCCACGGCCAAGCTCGCCAAAGAGTAATAAACTCACATATATCTCGGTACTGGAAGTTTGTCAGCACGACGGGGGATCGAGCTGAATTCGAAAATTTGATTGACAGCCAATTTATTAACTCATCGCGAACTCTCTCGTACTGTACTAGCGTCTACATTAGTTTGCTGAATAAATGGAGAACGATAAACGAAAAATTTAAGAAACCCTTTCCCGAGAGTCACATCAGAAAGATGTACAATGCGAAACAAAAGAGAACGGAGTACGCTCGGGGTAATAAAATATTGTACGATGGTAACGGAGACATCGTCGCGTTTGACGACGACGAGAAAAACGTTTTCGTCAAATTCAAACGAACGACGCATATCGATGAAAACGATGCGAAAATGTTGAAAAATACGGCGAAATCAGAATTAGACCGATTTCTATCGGACCCCGATGCCCGGTACAATAAAGACGCCGAGTTGTATTTGTTAGTATGTCTACTCAGTCAGACGGGCATGCGAAAAGGCGAATTGTTTTCGTTAACGATCGTTCAATGCGAACAATTGATATTGGGCAAAGAGATCGAGATAAACACGAAAAACGGGCCGGCTTCGTTTATATTTGGCACGAAAACAACCCAATTGCTTTACGATTTCATTCAACATCCGTCGAAAGTGCGTTTTCGTCATGAACGCTTGTTCGTGTTTAGTTATACGGTTTTGCGGCGCCGGTATAAACAATTTATGCGTGCGACGTTGAAGAAAACTATACCAAACGGCGTACTTTTTCACTCGTGGCGCACAATGTTCGCCAAAAACGCCAATGCCATCAATCCGTTAATCGCGCAGCAGACATTGCACCATAAAAGCTACAACATGACGGGCAAGTACGTTCAGAACCAACTTTTGAACGACAGACATTTAAAAAAACGTTTACTAGACATGTTGGAAAACAAATGATTATAAGTTAAGAAAAATAGTTTTTAAATTATTTTTTTAAGACTACCAGGTCACCACACGAATAAAATTACAGCCTGACTCAACCGAACCTTCCAGGTCGAACACTAATAATAGCCAATAAAACAATACGATTAACGGACATACTCGGAACGGCGCCGATCCGATATGAATTTGAGATCGACATTGTGGTCGTACGTCGCGCTCGTCGTCGTAATAGTTATAATAGTATTATGTTTATGGCATTGGCGTGAACAGTTGTTTGGTAACTCCGAGAGTTATAGAAATAATTTTAAATGTATGGAAGTAGAAACGACCACTACGAATGGAGTGAAAGAAGTAGTGAAAGACGTCGCGGGCTATGTAAAATGTACGAAGTTTCATAATTAGCAATTCGTACATTATGAACCATAAACCACAAACCTAGGTGTCGACTATCAGCACTGAAGACGAAAAAATTATAATATTATACTAATAAAGATCATATTAAGTAGTACAGCTCCAGCAAACTGATAGTCGTCATAGTAGGGTTAAGGGATACAAATGCATAAATAACCGTCTCAGCTATGAATGTCGTAGAGCTTTATTGTATTACTCGTACGAGAATGATGGAAATGTTGTTTTTACCTTCGACGCGCTACAAATCCACGTTACTCCTCGCGATATTGAAAAACAATTTCTATAACGTTTTAAAAGACTATTACGCATATCGATTTGAGTTGAACAAGCGAGTATTCAATACGTACTGCGGCAATATATTCCGCGATCGTATAGGAACCGAGTCAAAGTTGAACGTTGCGTTGACCGCCGAATTTAAAAAAAAATATCAAGAGATAATAGCCTATTGTCATTTTATAATTGTTAAAACAAAATACGTAATCCAAATGGAAAATACAAAAAACTGCGCCATATTGACCAAGTTGACGTATCCGAGTATTCGTGACAGTTTAAAGGAAAAAAAACTATCTCTAGCTAGGGATGTAGATGTTTTAATCGCTAAATTAAATGCTCCGTCGCACACAGCACACAAGACCGGTACTCCACATTTGGTCGTAACCGAGCGCCTCGAACAATTTATTGACGAAAGCGTGGCTCGCAAAAAGCAAATAGTACTGATGTATATCAGCGATAACGTCGGTATCGAGCGATGCAAACAAAATATAAACGATGCTGTGTTCTCGCATAATTTGTACACCGACGAAGATTTTGCACAAAACCTGCTAGACGTTATTTCCTCGCCGATTATAGACATACAAAAATGGAGCACAGTGATCCGATCGTGTCGATATAATTTGCACTTTTTCAGCATTTTGTGCCGTTTACTGGTTTTGTTGCAAGAAATGTATATGGAAAAAAAACACGTATATTATACACATTTTGAAGCCGTGAATTTATACGACCAATATTGTAGGGTTAAAAAACGCGAAGGCTACCGAATCGCGTACGACTATCTAGAAGAGTTGTATAAACTCCAAGCGGTAATCATCTGGAATCCTTTTACACACGTATTGATGCATTTCGACAATATCAAAAAAACCACACGGAAGACGTTTAAAAAAGTAGCTAAACGCCTATAGTGATATTTTCTTAATAATATTATAAATTTTTTTTTTCGTACACCATGATCTAGCGATGTCGATAACCGAAAGGTATTGTGTCAGAAATATGATTTATGGCGAGACTCTGGAGGGTCGGAGGTAATAAAAAATGCGGTGTTCGGTGTTACGAAAATGCTGTTAATTTGTATTGGTTAAAGTCAATTAAGTTGATTCCAAAAGAAACCGGTTAGGCAATTAGTTTACCTTTTAAAATTTAAACAATATAACTACAACTCAAACGAAAATGGAGTTTGTTTTAATCAACTGAGATTCGAATATTAACTTCAAATAACTTTTATTTATATTAACAGTTGTGTGCTAGCTATATTATTCGGTTGTGTACTTATTGAAATAAAACGTTTTCATTATTTATAGACAAGCGTATACGTTAAACAAGGGTTTGTTTGAAATGCGTTACCAGACCGCAAGCCCATAAAATAAGCAACACTGGACACTGGATTTTTAATCGTCTAACTTTTAGCCATTGCCTTTAAATTTAAATTCAAAGAAATTGCACCGAACCTTTAAGCAAAGAGCACCGGACAGTCGATTTTTAGTAGGCCGGGTCTGATCTGACTGCAGATTGACTTACACTTCCCTCGGAATCTGTTACTTCTCTGAAAATACTCAGCGCCGAGGTGAGAGATCGCTGCCTGGTAAAGGGCTCTAAGACACACCCAGTGTTCCGGATCCAATGTAGTTCGTTCAAGAGAGCCACAAGTTAACAATATTAACAATCATAATAATACCTTAGACGTATTGCAAGTTATTGGTACAACCAAAACAAAAAACACATCCAACAGATCAACTGATCGGTTGGTAACCTAACCAAATCAAAACGGCGTTTAATAATAATACTAATAATAATAATAATAATAACAATAATAATATAAACAAACGATCAAAAAGCAATAACAGTACTACTAGTTCCATTATATATATATATATATGTATATAAAAAAACGAGATGAACCCCAAAGTACTGATATTTGTCTGTTTAGTCGTCATAATAGTCTTGCCCGTGTCGGTTTTTCTATTGAAAAGTCATCGGTCTGTTGAACAACTCAAAGAAGTCCGGCAACTCGACTCTCGGACAGACCGGGAAATATCAGCGTATTATGCCGCAGACGCCGTAGGCGGGATCCTCTCGATGGACGGGTCCGACTATGAAACCTCAGCTACGTCATCGGAAGACGTCGACACGGACATAATCGAAGACGCACCCACCGTACCGACGACAACTTTGATGGCGGCGACTCGCGAACATGGCGATCATCCGGCCGGAAAACCAGCTCGTTTTCGATTGAATGCAAATAGAATATACCGAATCAGATCGCTATCCACGACGATTGACGTGTGCGCTGTGGATTTCAAAACTATTCGGATATCGAGTGAGCGGTTATTCGAAAATTTCACCGTAGTAGGATATGCCAAACGATCGTGGTCCGACGACGACGATAAAATGTTCATTGCGCGGATCAACGTGGCCGTCGAAAACGGCGTCGGGGTCGACCGGCCGCCGTATTTGGGAAACGTACGCGTAAACGATACCGTCGTGACACACGATCGGCACAAACCGGTGCCCGTAACCACGATATACATAAAACAAACGCTCGACGCCAACAACGTGCGGTCGTACGCCATCGTGTGTGAGTATAAAAAAATCAAACTGCGCAAACCGAACGTGACCGACACGCTGTCTTGTATACGGCTCTATAGACTAACCGACGTCCCCGTATTCGTTCGCTGTTGGGTGTGAGAATGCGTAGGCTCTCTTGGATGGGATGATAGGAGATAGGCGTTCATCATTATGGCTTTTTTTCTGGCATAGTCTTGTAAACTTTCGGCGCACGCACAAAGTCGAAGACGTGTTCCAGTAGAGCGAATAGGAAACATCTTTCGAAATGTTTTCTGTTCCATCAGCGATAATTGTTAATCGTTCAGTAATTAATTTTAAAAAAATGTACGTTATTTTGGCGCTAAGTGCAAAAGCGAAAAACCTAGGTTGAATGGGTTACACCGTGTTAATGGTAGCAACCACAGTCGCCGAAAAGTGTAGTTGCAAACTTGTTATTTTAGGCGCATGCGCGTTCAGAATATATGATAACTTGTTTACAACACTTACGCTGGAACAAAGCTATTATTTACCGTCTAATGATGGGGGGGAGGCACTAGGCATCGCGGGGAAGTCGTACATGTTTTCCAGAGCCAACGGTGAATACGATACCGAAGCCAACATCACAGCCTTTTCGCATTTCGCCCGCCGGCGGAGCGTTTCTCCCGAACACGGTAGTAAAATCAAACCCCACAAGTGGCGTGGCGTCATCGAATCTATGCACGGAGTCGATATCGTCACCCCCCTCTGATGGCCCGGCGAATCGCTGACGTCGGTCGCGTATCCCGATTTACAGCTGATGCACGGTAGCGTGGGATCGGCGAACAGGTTGGCGTACGCGAACGGCTCTTCTGGTGGATCGCAACGACAAGTGCCTGAGATCCAGTCGGGTAAGACGTGTTCAGACGCCGCGCCGGCCGGCAAAAGTCGCGCGCACGGGTTCGGTATCAGATCGAAACGGGAAGACCGTTGCCGCGGTATCAATGCCGCCCCGGCGTCACCATCGGGGGGCGGCGCGCACTCGAAACGGAAGCGTCCTCGGCCGTCGGTCTCGTCTATATCGGTGACCGTAACGGTCAGCGGCAGGAAACCGACGTAAGTCTGACGCCGGACGTTGTCGCGCAACCGGCCACCGCATGCCAAAATCGCGTTGCCGTGTGGTCCGCCGAACACCCCCGGATACTTGGGAATGCACTGGTAAGCCGCCGGCCGAGGACGAGGCCCGTGAGCGGCAGGCTGTGGCGTCGAAGGTGCAGGATTAGCGTCGTCACCGACGCCGGCGGGGTCGATGGCGGTCAGGATGACGTCACATATCGTAGTGTTGAACCGGGCAATATCCGCTAAGCGGCAATAGGCGCCCGCCGGAGCAGCACTATCTCCGTCGGTACCGTTATCGTAATTATTGTCGTCGGTTGGAGCGGTGTGTCGATTATAGTAAACGTAGTCGTATACATATAAGCCGTCGTTCGTATCACAAATGGTATTGCAATCGACGTACGCATCGCGGTCGCCGATTTTGAAAAAGTTTTCACATTGGAATTTTTTGCGATCCATCGGTAACCGTCGCCGCACGACGTGCCGGATCCAGTCCGGCGTGTCAGTCGCCGCGGGGGGTGCGCCGATGACGTTTGCTGTGCGCTCGTAATATTTTTTAATCGACGGCGTCGTCAGAATAAATAAATAAATTAGCACCAACAAGTAAATACAAAACAGCCGCCAACCCGAAATCGCCATATCGGTGTAAAAATATTAATGATAGCGATATCGGTGATTAGTACTATTTTTGTCACTATAGTCGTTGTAGGTTGGTTTGTACTATGAATACGGCGGGATCGTCGAATCGGATTTACGATTATAAAATACTTTTGAGCAGTGTTGACTTTGACGCTGGTGAAACGTCACGGAGTTCGGGATTCAACGATCTGATAGAAATCGCCGAGTTCCACTTATTACAACCGGATCGGCTGGTGTTCAAACTGAACCGTTATAATTTGCCTACGGATTACATAGACGGTTACCGAGAATTGAGTCTGGCCGTGATCAATCGCGCGTTCGTTCAAATGTTAAAATATATGAACTGTAACCTTGACAGACTCACGGAACTAGAGGAACTGGACACTGACGAGTACGCGTTCCATATATGTATAACGCCACGCCAAAACGGTACACCTGGTAGCCGCGGCGTTCGCCACGACCGAGATAAGTTATCGTGCGAAATCATATTCGCCCAATTGGCTTGCGTGAGAGTTGCTTTGCGGAAAACACTGATTTCGGCGTCCCCGGTCACGTTTGGTACGCCGGCTCAGCGGCATGACACGTACCTTCGCAGTGAAGGTTTGACCCACCGTCCCGACGTTGCGGCTTTTGTCGATGACGATCCGGCCGTAAATCGCTCGGAATCCGACGCCGAATCGATCATCGACCAAGTAGTAATAATAAGTCCACACCACGCGGCACCGTTATTGACACCGGGCGTCGTCGACACGACGTATCCGTTGAATTTAAACGCTGAAACTGACGACGACGACGACAAGTCTATACCGGAGACACCACCTTCATCTGGGACACCGGCCGCGAACGAAACCTACAGCGATGATTTTAGTGTTTCCCCCGTCCGATCGCCGCTAAACCCGCAGGTTCCGGCTATGCCTCTCACGCCGAGTCCGACGCCCTGGTTAGGTGCCGCTAAGCGTATGCCGACATCGACACCACGAGCCGGCAATAACAACCGAAAGTCGCACCACTTCACCAGCTATGACAGCGCCGCCGAATACCTCGTTTCCGTAGGAGACCAAGCGCCGCGCAAAAAACCACCAGTAATCGCATCTTCAGGCGAAGTCGTGATAACGACTCCACAGTCCTCAAGATTTGACGCGCCGCCACCGTTTGGCGTTCCTCAAAACTACTGCGAAGTGCCGAAGCTTGATTTCAACGAGTCGGGTTTCTCACATTCGACCTCAGAGAACCGCCCGTTCCAACCTACTAGCGGGAGCGATCCGTCGACCGGCGGGCGGCAATCGATCGCGACCGTAATCGAAAACGTGATGTCCACCGGTGGCGCCGCAGTGAATGTTGAAGCTAGTGGGACGATGAACTCGGCTTCCTCCGGCGAAACCACCGAGAGACTCGACCGCCTGGAATCGAAAGTCACGTCCGAGGTTAGTGCGGTAACTGTAGTCGCGAACGGTCAGCCGCCAACAGAGAGTAAAGAATCTGCGGGCACCGACTCGGCACCGCCGGTGCTACCGCCGCCGCCGTCTCCGCCACTCCCGCCGCCACTACCCCCGACGGTCGTGGCAGAGATCACGAGAACCTCCGGAGCCACGAAGGGCGAAGAGGCGCCCTCGGATTTGGGACACTCGTGTGTCGTTTACTCTCATGTTACGCCGGCGAGAAAACCGGCGGTTGTCGTTGTCGTACCCACAGACGGAACCGAAGGACTGGACGTGAACGAAGGGTCGCACGATCGTGTCGTATCAATGGAATTGAGCACGACTTTAGAAACGAGTGTAGTGTCGTTGCGTGAGAGCGAACTGTCCGACACCAGTGCCGTAATGAACGTTACCGAACCGGGGGACTGGAGCGACAAGTCCGTGGACGAGGAAGTTTCTTTTGCGGCGATCGAACTGCAGGCGAGGTCGTATTCGCCGTCTTTGCTTTCGACCGGCGGGCGGCATTCCTTCGCGACTGAAATCGAAAACGTGATGTCCACCGGTGGTGCCGCAGTGAATGATGAGGCTAGTGGGCCGATGAACTCGGCTTCCTCCGGCGAAACCACCGAGAGTCTCGACCGCCCGGAACGGAAAGTCACGTCCGAGGTGAGTGCGGGAACCGTGGACGTGAACGATCAGCCGCCAACAGAGAGTAAAGAATCTGTGGGCACCGACTCGGCACCACCGTTGCTACAGCCGCCGCCGCCATCGCCGCTCCCCCCGACGGTCGTGGCAGGGAATACGAGAACCTCCGGAGCCACGAAGGGCGAAGAGGCGCCCTCGGATTTGGGACACTCGTGTGTCGGGTACATTCATGTTACGCCGGCGAGAAAACCGGCGGTTGTCGGTGTCGCACCCATAGACGGAATCGAAGCAATGGACTTGAACGAAGGGTCGCACGATTGTGTCGTATCCATGGAATTGAGCGCACCTTTAGAAACGAGTATAGTGTCGTTGCGTGAGAGCGAACTGTCCGACACCAGTGCCGTAATGAACGTTACCGATGCACGGGACTGGAGTAACACGGCGACGAACGTTGGTTACTTGCAGTCAAGACCGTCTTCGTCGCCACCACCGTCACCACCGCGTTCGCCCGCGGATAAGCGACCACCGGCCGTTTTCCACTCGATTATCGCACAATATCATTCGCGAGTAGACTCGGGTGCGATGTCGATCATCGATGGGGCCGGTGCGAACCACGAGACGGCGGGGTCACGCCCGCCCTCCGCCACACTTTTACCGAACATTATTTCTAGAGTGGAACCGACAATCACGGATACTCTCTTTCAGCCGCCGTCGCCGCCGCCGTCGTCACCGCCGCCACCACCTCCGACATCGGATGGATCGCTCAGGCCTATCTTCACTTTGCCCGACGTCGACTCGTTGAGTAGTCCACCGAGCTCTACAGTGACCGATACGGCAACGAAGGTACCTTCCACCATGTTGTTTAGTAATGTGGGTCCAAATCGCAGTACCAAGCGATCGAAAAGCGACAAAGACGAACCGTCGACATCGCGAAAACGGTGTCCGGCCGGTAATAATTCATACACTGCGGTCGAACCGTCATCAGAAGTGCTGAACACGAAGGTGCCAAATCGCAGTACCAAACGGTCGAAAAGCGACAAATACGAATCGTTCGTAACGAAAAAACAGTGTTTCACCGATGATCCCCCCCCACCCCGACCACTCCATCGTATCCAGCGAGCTGGTGGAATTCAGCATGACCATGTCGCGAGAAAGACGCCAGACGTCAGGGACCTCTACGACGACGAGGCGCCGGAGAGCTCAGTCATCGCCAACGCTACCCGACCCGGTGATCCCGTCGGGGCGACCGGCGGGTTCCGTAAAAAACGCCAGGCCGAGATACTCGACTGGGCCCCGCGGAAAATACCACGTTCCGAGGCAGACGCCGAGGCAGTCAACGACTGCAGAGTCAAACATAAGTACATCGTACCCGTCGATTCAGTAATGGAACACTACGTCGATTCGTACGCCGCGGAAATGGCCGTAAACGAGACCGCCGGCGTCATCGATCCGCACGGCACCAAGAAAGTCGTGGACGTGACTGACACACACTGCAAGGACGACGTGATGATGAGCCTGCGAGGGATGAACGATAGCGGGTTTCTTTACGAATTTCAAGAAACGACGTTAATGACCGTGACGAAATCGTGGTTGAATAGTCTGGTATCAAAGAAGCAGCGCACGAAACCGAAGGCCTTTGCGGGTTGGATCGCCGCGATAAAGGCCGACGTAGACGGCGTAATATCGTCTGGCAATGCCGCCGCAGCGATCTCCGAATTGCTGACGCAGCCGACCGTAGCCGACGCGTTGACCGAAAACAGTCATGTGGCCGAACGGGTAAAGACTAACGCGCTGTATTTTTTTCCACACGTCATTTTATCGCACGCTCACCGGTTGCTAACCGACGACGAAAACATTGCGGAAAAGTACGAACCGTTGCGACCCGCGAGCTCGACCGGTGGCGGTGGCGTATCGTCCAAACTCAAGACGACTAAACGCAAACAAGGTCCCATGATGCCGTCCAAACGGTTGTTGACGAAAAAAAATATTCTCGGGGCGATGTTGCTGCGACATTACCTGGCGACGACCGCGACGACAGCGGCGTCGTACAAAGCCACCGAAACCGAATATAGTATAATGTACGATTTTATGGATTTTACTTTTTCCGAAGACGACGGTGCCGGCAGCGTAGACACCACCGGAATTATGACGATCGGAAAACTAGTCGTCGAAGTGCAAAAGCAATGTACGGCCGATGCCGATCGGCTACGAGCGTTTAATTCGATCCGCCCGAATAAATTGGACTCGAACGGCGACTATCGCCAGTTGCTAGCGTACTTGAGTTTTTATGTAAAGAACGTGGCTTCGTTGCATACAGATAAAGAAATCCTGCACGCCATCCAACTGAAGCTGGTCGGTCGTGTGAACAACATGTTCGGGGCGGAAGCGCAGACCGCAAAAAAGTGGGCGACTGAAATGGTCGACATGGCGTATATTGCCGGCGGCGGAACCGGCACTCTCGGTAATTTTTATACGAACCGGTCGGCCAAATTATTGTGGACGATTTACCAACTGTTGCTGAGCGATAGGCAGACAGTGTATTTTTCACCGGACAATAAGGTCGGATTGATTTTGTTGGTGGCCACCATGCTGCGGTATAAAGATCAGTACCCGCGCCGGTCATCCGACTACACGATTACAAATATCGACAAAGAGTCGGCCACCAAATAATAGGGATCGCTAGACCATAATAATATAACATCAATAATAACAACACCAACAAAACAACAACAACAACAACAACAACAACAACAACAACAACAACAACAACAACAACAAGAATAATAATAATAATAATAATAATAATAATAATAATAATAATAATAATGATATGTTACGAAGCGAATAAACTAATCGCGTGAGTTATTATGATTCCACATAATATACATATATATATATATACACACATATAGGTTTAAAAGTATTTAATTTAATTGTATCTTGAAAACAATATTATATGGTTCGTTACAATCAAAAAAAAAAAAGTTACAAAAAAATTACAAAGCATATTGATACAACTGATCGTTATTTAGACGTGTTCGTTACAAACGTAACACGTTTATATAATATATATTTAAAAAAAAAAAAAAAACAATATAATACGAATACGAGTTTTTTTTTACGACTAGCTAAAAAGCGATCCTGATTATTAAATCTACATTTATACACACAAACTTTTCAAAAAAGTCTTCAGTTTATCGTCGTCGTCTTGTGGACTTTTTACACACAACAGATTCAACACATTCAATGGCATAGTACGTTGGTATGCGCTTAAAAGTTTTATACACTGGTTGGGCATATTGAGGTGCTGAGAAAACCAAGGAGTCGTCAATTGTATGCCAAAGGTACCGCCGACGTCGGGCACGGAGGCGATGGAAAATTTAGCATTCATGAAGTCCTTAATCGAATTTCGCTGACAGTCACCGTGGTTTTTTTTTCGGAAATTCTGATCGGCCCGTGGGGCCTGATAATATCGCAACTCGTCGAAATACATAACCATTACGAAAATGTCATATTTCTTTATAGTCACCATGTCGAAAACGTACGGAATCGAATAGATAGTAGGTGTGATTATGACGTTTCGCAACGGTTCTTTGCACGCGGGATAAAATTTAAACAGTCCGTCTTTTTTGTATAGCACTTTCAGATAGTCTCCGCTTCGACCCGACGACTCGTAATATCGCTGTAAGTCATTCCACAACTTCTGGACCGTGCCGTACGCTGACCGATGTTCGAGCACGGCCAATTCACGTCGAATGTGCCGTACCGAAACGTCGGTGCTTGACGGCACTGCTGAAGTAGACGGGTGGGGCGTGTTCGCACCAGAACCTGAAACATTGTTTAAAATTTCGACTTTTAAATAACGATTGAAATAGTTATAACAACAATATTAATAATGATAATAATAACAACGCTAATACTATAAGAACGGGGTTAGACGAGTTTTGCGAGCATAGAAAATAATACTAATGATATAGTATGGCCACCACGGTGGACTTTAAATGGTTGTCGGATTCTAAATGCCCGATTCCGGCGGCGTATTCGAATTACTCAGAATTCCACGGTCAGATCCCTACGCATATCGTCGACGCTCTCGCGGTCCGGCCCGAGGGCGCGGTCAACTTGGCTGACTGTTTACAATGGATTTCTTTGTACTACACGGGCAAAATGTTCGACTATTCTGCGCTGGAAATAAATGGCGAGGATATACTGTGGTCCGATGACGGAAAATCGATCGTCCACGGACTGGGTGACTCCATACGGAAACTAGTTCGATCCCGGGATCAGATCCTGGCGGACACTCACAGGTATCAAGCGAATCTATTAAAACTGGTATCTACGAATCACGAGTACGGGGCTATGGAGTACACACCGATAAACTCGTGGGAATCCGAAATTTTTGCCGGTTTGGACAATCCACAGATGGCCACCGAAGTGATAGAACAATTGCAAGCCAGTGACTTTAAAAACGTTTATATGCAATGGTCTCGTTTATTGGGACGCCCGTTCAACATAAGACACTTTACCTCGCAAGTTAATGTCACTCCCTCCGGTGCTGCCAACGAAAGCCACTCTACAGAACAGACGGACTCTCTGGGATCGGATGACGAAGACAGTAATGTACAATACTAAAATGTGCCGAGGTCCATAACGCTTTTCGTGTGACACCCACCATAGTCGGCGACAAGAAAAGAGGCGGGTGACCGTCACGAACCAAGCGGATTGTTCGCCATAGTGACTATCGAATCATTCGCGGTGCCTTTCCAAATAGCAATAAGTTTAATTAAGCAATTTGTTCGAAGAAAACCAAAAAAGATATAAAAAAAAAACCAAAACCTAACACGAACGTTTAAACAAACAAAAAAACCGAGCGGGTCACGGGACCCTCGGTAGGAAAGAAGTTCACGTATCATGTTGCATTCCAGCCACTACCCACCCACCCGCCGGTCAAATTTACAATCAGCCATAAGTCGTCAGTAGATCGTCATTAGCCATTAGATCGTCTAACCTAACCTTAGACACCCCCCGCTTCCGTCACCCCAACAACCGACGCCGACGGCGTACAGATTAGCCGCATATCGTATATATATTTTCTGATGGTTTTTTCGCGACACTACAGTTTTTCACGCGTTAGACCCACCTCGTAACCTTACATGAGGAACTTTGTTCCAATAATAATAAAAAAAGAAAACATAATTAGTTATACTATAACAAGGTTAAATGAATAGAAATTTTAGTATTGTTATTCTATAAGCTCTTCGTCATCGCTGGAGTCGAAATCGCTGTCGTCTGGCCGTATAGGCGAAATTTTTGGTTCCAACAAACCGCCTCTTAGAATTTTTTTTTGCCACTATCCTTTTCACTATGGTTTTGTGGAACGAAGTTCCTTATCGCGGGTTGGCGAGGGGACCTAGCCGAGAAAAAACGTTACGCGTTATGAAAACTATATGTGGTGCGGTCGAGCGTGATCGGTTCCCAGGATACGTGATACCGGGTTCAAATCCGGCTACCCTCTCAACACTTTTTGTATTTTTTTTCAACTTTTATGGTAATTTATATTGCAAGAAGTCTAAAAACTTATAAATTGTTTATATTTTATTACTCGAAAAAAAAAAAATTATTACATAATACGTTTTTTCCCTTAAAAGTAATTGATAAATGGCTGATACTTTGCACTGATTCTTTATACCTCTTCCTTTTTCTCACTATCTAGTATCTATTGAGATACTTGATACAGTGACTCTCTGACGCTAACATTCTCAGCCATTAAATCAGTGTTTCCAGGTTTAGGGATTATTGGGGAAAGCTGGGGAATTACGATTTTTTTTTTCGTCCTTAACCCAATAGATTTTTTTTTATCTGGCTAAATTTTTCAAGTGTTTTGTTGTGGGCGAAACCGTTTCTTATCACCGTCCATGAACACACACACACACACAAACGTATATATATATATATATATATATATATATATATAGGTTGTAGTTTCCATAGATAAGGGATTGTACGCCAGAATGGAGGGGGGGATAAAATGTACTAGCGCCTCTCAAAAATAAGATGAATTATCAAAAAGCGTATATTCGCCGTGGTGCCGAAAGGAATAATGCTAACTGATAATGTTTAGATTGATAGGAATTGTTTGTTTACCGCTAAAATGATTTTGCACTATCATAAGTACCAATCAATACAAATTACTAGAAAAGCTGTTTACTGATAAGAGCAAACAATTCATTCAACAGTAAAACGGTAGTTTTGACGTTAAAATGTCGCAAAAGCGGTTATCAGCAAACCGTTTGCTTTCGGTACCTTCGCGAAAATACGCTAATTGTTCATTCCTATGTGATAAACTCCCTTGGCCTATCCATCCTTTTACTATCAATAGTAGTTTCAGACGAGTTTCTTATCGGTTAACTACATCCTGATCATAATATCACAGATATACATAAGAAACTAGATTGCTCACTTGGGCAAAATTAACCGAAAGTTTGAGGGCGATTTAAGAGCTCTTAAACAGGCTGACTATTCCTATAAGGGAGGGGGGCGAGGGCAGGGAAATGGTAACCCAGTAAACAAACAAACTCAAGTGCTTTTTTCAAATTGCCCACAAGATCCTACACAATCTACGACAAAATATGGTACAACCATCGATGCTGGTTTTTCCAGATATTTGATCGAAATTGAGTCAAAACTATACGTGTCATGTTTTAGTCATCATAAATCATTAATTTCTATGATAGAATGCGAGATTTAGGAATATATGATAATATACTTATGATAAAAATATTTTTTATCAATCACTTTTTATAAATTAATAGAATGCAACCATATGATATCTGAACTCCGTTCCTACCGAGGGTCCCGTGACCCCCCTCAGTTTGTTCTTCACGTGATGTCGCTGAATACCGACACCGCTATCGTGTCTAACCGACTGCCAGCTAGCCCACCCACGGTCACGGAACGCACATCATTCTATCGTGAGTACATCGATCGTCGCGTAGCCGCCGGCGATCAAAATGTTTTTTGAAAAATTTGAAGACAAACTATTTGTTTTCTTTCACGTTCCGGCCGCGAATCGGTTTTTCTTTTTCTCCGATAGCCATACGCGTGAAGTCGAAACTGCAGATCGGTTTCCTGACGGCTGCGATACTAAACCGACCGCGGTGTCAAACGCCATCATCGGCGATATCGTCGCCTCGGTAAACGGTACCGCGAACCACGACGAACCGAACGTGTTTTGCGTAGTGTACGGTGCGGTATTTCGCCAATTTCATAATTTTCAAACCGGATCGATCACCTCTATTCGTTACAGAATGGCGCATTTGTTTTTGAACGCCGTCCAACGGTTTCCGTCGACGCCCGACCAATTTAAGTTTTTGCGCCTTTGCGAAGGCTTATCCAGAGCCCTGGTACGGCATGGATTGGAAAGGTTTATAGCCGATAAATTTTCAGACAGTCTGTACGAAAATTTAATTGCGTACAAAAAGGCCGAAGACTCCCTACGACTTTTGAACGATAGTTTCGATTTGCACACCAAAGCTCCAGATTTTTATTATACGTTCGTGCACGGATTGCTGTCCCTAGTGCAGGATGGGCGGATTGAGACGGAGGATGACCTTGACGAGACCCGTCGTCAGTGTGTAACGCCTGCGTCGTGCGAAACGCTCACCACGGACGGCGTAACGCGACGGTTGGACGCTCTGTTGACGTCGACGGCCAAATTGGACGCGCCGTCCGCCATTCTCACGAAACTCTCGAGAATCGTTTACAATCATTATTTGTTATTGTCGTTGTCGAACGACACGTCGCCCAATACGATAATCAATAAATATTATAAAGACAATCAGCAGGAAGCGTTCAACGTGAAAAAAATTCGATTCGACGACGGTCGGTCGCCCGCAAGTCTGATGAAAAACCGCGTCTTCGTTGTCATTGACGACGTGACGCCGTTCGTTCGACCGCCGGAAACGAACGTCTTACATTTCAATTTGAACTCGAACGATCGATTTGGACGATACGTGATCAACGTGAGTTTACCATTCGCCAAAGATTTGCTGACGAAGCAAATAATTTTCGCAATAGAACCAAACTCGACATTCGCCGAGACTTTAGGCGTAGGCGGCGACTTTCCTACAGTGTATAACCTAACCGTGTACGTGCGGTGGGAGCTATTGCGGGAATTCGTGAAAAAATTGCGAAAGTACATCTCTTCGAGACACAGCGGCGCCGCGCCGCCGACAGCAGTGATCGACGGTCTCCAGCTCGATTACTCGTTCACGGCGGACCGGGCGCGTTCGATTCGGGTTACGGACGATATCGAAAGCACGGCAGCGGCCGCGGTCGGTGTGCCGTTCGTGTACGTCGAAAACGGTCAGAGCCAACTACCGGTACCTATCACCCGAACGCGTTTGCAATCCCATCACGTTGTAGATTTTTATACGATTCTGTCCGAAAAATGTTTCGCGCACGTCCTGCGACACCTGACCTGTCAGTTTTTCATCAAACACCGAGTCGTGTTCAAACGGCACGCGTTTTACTACGTCCACGTGTACGTTTCGAACGTGTATTCGGTGCAGTTCTTAACCGCGTGCAAAACTTTCAGCGATCGCCTGAACCACAAAACCGGCACCCGGACGATCGGTGGTGGAGCACCAGCGGGGGAGACGGGCGACCCGCAAACGGCGTTGGACGTCATTTGGGCCGCTCGGGAACATGCGCGATTGGTGTACACGTCCGACTGCAATTCGTTGGTGTACGACGTGAATCCGGCGTTGTACATAAAAAACTACACGTTCGCCACGTACGTGTCGACGTACAAAGCGTGCTTCCTGTATCCCCAGAATCAAATGGAATCCACGAGATTCATGACGAACTACATTAAATCTATTAAGACCATCGTGAGCGATCAAAAAAAATTCTATTTTGTCGATCCGTACGTCGACGGGCCATTAAAAAACGTGATCAGCATACGCGCCTTGGAATCGCTCACCGACGACCGAATATTGGATAAAGAATACACGAATGCGTCTTGCACCACCCTGCGCACCGTTTTGAACATACCGTCGCTCGTCGATTTACAGTCACCCGAAAACGTAGTGTATTTTTGACAATACGCGAGTCCACAAAACGATGCCGAACACAAAAAAAAAAGACACCAATAAGACCTAGACAATATTAATTATATTATATCAGTTGTGAGGAATGCCAGGTGTCTAATACACATCAATATATTTATATTAAATCAAATAAAATAATTTAATTACTAATAATAATACTGTTAATACTTTAAATATATCGTGGGAGCCTTATTTTTTACGTAATATAATCGATTAGTCTAATAATATTAACGTATGTATAAGACTTTGTATCAGTACGCCTCACAGGTCCTATACGAGTCACGCGTCAAAGCCACAACAGACAACAAAAGTAAACGACAACAACGGTATTGTTCCGGAAAAAAAAAACGAACATACGATGGGGTCTTTGCGGACCTATCTCACGCTCGTATTGTTTTGGTCACGTCTCGTCCACGGTACGATGCGTGGCATTCACCCGATCTTATCCAAAACAGAAATGCTAGACTGGTGGAATAAAAACCTTCGGGAAAGACGTTGGGGTAACGATTCGACACCGATGGTTTTTACAGTCGCCGGCCACGATAACGCCGCTTACGGCTCGTGGCTAATCACCGCCAGTGGGGTGGACTCGACGGTCGATCTGGATTCGGTGACTTTGAGCGCGCTTCGGGAAGGAGTGAATGCTATAAACAAACTATTGGGACTCCAGCATAATCAGAGTTGCGCATATTCGGTAACCGCCCTTGCCGATTTGACCAAACTTTCGGCCGGCCGCCGGCGATATTCTATTGTATTGGACTGTTGGAAAGCTCGGCGACCGGAAACGTCGACACCGTTGTTCGATAGCCCGCCATCAGAGGAACCGAAAGCGATGACGGTGCCTGACAACCGCGTCTCGGCAAACAAAACTCATATTGGAAACAAGGAGACATCGGCGGACGCAAAACGTCCGATATGCGGGACTTTATCGAACACTATCGGCCACCTGCAGGTGGACGTTCGGCGTTGTGTGTCGGCCACCCAACGAGCTTTGCGCCCATTTTCGTTATGTTCGGTGAGACGGTATTCGGCTGCCGGCAGTGCGAAACCATCCGGTCAGCAAAACTCGGTAAACGGCACCTCTAATGTCGTCGATTACATCGCCGCCGCCGCTCACGACGAAAATACCACTCATAGTAATAATAAAAATAGTAATAATAATAATAATAATAATAATAATAATAATAATAATAACAATAATAATAATAATAGTTGTAACAAAACTAATGGAAATTATATAAATCATAACATGTCGTCGGTGGAGCCGTTACTGACGTCCGTCATATCGGACTATTTAAATGGGATAATAGTCCGGTACATCGACGAAAACGGTTTTGATTCTACGAGTTCAGAGTGCGAAACACGTATATGGTCAAACGACTATTGGTTGAACGCCGTTTCAGCAATAGTGTCTATTGGCCTTTACGCCACGTTTCGACAATTGCGAATATATTTTAGAAGGTCGTCCGTTTCGCAGCTGAACGTTGACCCTGTCATACCCTGTCCGGAAAAACAAGATTTTTTACTGTCCGGGAACAGCGGACGAGCAGACGGACATTAATAAGAGTTTACAACTACTGATAAAAATAGCGATAATAATAATAAAACAGACAGTTATGACTGTTTATTTTCCAACGTTACCGTCTATACCTTTTGCAATAACTTAACGCGAATTGGTTTTGGAACTATACGACTCGACATGAGTGTTCGATAGAAAATAACGCAAGTGCGTGTTATAATGGCTCTCTAAAACTAATTTCTACTATAATTGGTAAATCGATAATAATAATACAAAATATTACCATCACACTATAAAATATAAATATTTAAAAAATAACTATAGAATTCTTTTGGGCCCTGCAAAATAACCATTTTTTTTTTTGGGGGAGGGAAACCATGAACAAAGAACGAGTTGTTCCGATCATCCGAAATCAACTTGGCCAATCATAAATAAAATTATATGCTCTAAAATTAACAGCAAGGATGTAATAATTATAAATAACGAGAAATTTCATTTCGCTAACATGGATTCGAAATGGGTGTTTATTTTTTAGTGAATTTACTATCAAAATAGGGTGAAAATTGGCTGCGAGTTTAAGTTATGCTGGAAAACAATATTTCTTTGATATTATTCAATTTTAAATCGAAATGTGCCCCCCTTGCCTTCTCTGGTAAGCCTCAAGGTAGGCCCATGTCCCCATTATTGTACTATATCTTTATCGAAAGCCTATACAGCCTAGTACAGCGCCGCATCACTGTCGTTTTCTTTGTTTGGCTGATGGCATTAAACTTTTCATGCAAATAGACTCTATGGACGATATCCTAAAACTTTATTGAGATTCAGACATACTGGTTTTTTTTCTCGATAGATTAGGTTTCATCCAATAGGATCCGCTCCCCATATTTTATTCTCTTATCATCTTCTTGGGTAAAAAATTTCACGTCGCGGTGGATTCGTGATGGATTTTGGTTTCAAGCTTCCCAGGAACTTGACCCCGGTTCTTCATGACGAGATGGTTTGTTTTAAAGCCCTAACAGCTTTGGAAAATACATGTATAATGAGGCTGGCAAAGACTCTTAAACATACTTTCTCGATTAATATTTTATACGACTTTTTCATATCCCAACTTTGTGCGCCATACTGGCAATACGTACCACAGCGTTCCTTATTTAACCAATTTCACTACCATATTTAAGCACTTTGCGATCTTAACGTCTCTAAATTATTCGCTTGGTGGTATATCTTTGTTTCGGGAAAATATTTTCAGCGAACATACGCTACTATCCCGCTCCAGCTCCGGGTATTAAATAAGTCGGCTTCAGCGTCACGATGGCATTCCACGAAATACAAATCGTTCACACGAATCTCCGGTTGGAACACGGCGTCGGATATCTGAACAAAAAGTTACCGCTGCTCGCGGCCGACTTAAATTTGTTACGGCCGCGGTTCATAACACAATCGAATATCGACACGGTCCGTCTGGTCGCCGAACCCGTGATGGTTCGAAAACAAAACGTATATGTCAACGTGGAATACGATCGGATAACGGACGTCATAGACCTAGGGTTAATATATTTTTACGTATTTGACTGTTTGCACTCGGGAGTGTTGCGCGTTTTGTCGGCGTTGAAGAATTGTAAAAAGTGGAATTATCGACTAAAAGTACGGCATTTCGGGACTGACGATGGCGGCCGCGTCGGGTATGAGCCCGGCATAATTCTCAAAGCATACGTTTCGTATTATCGGTATTTTAAATGGAACGACCCGCAAATAGCGACTCCTTACAATTGCGACAAGTACGCGCTGTCGGGTACCGATAGCGAGTTGACGCAATTGCGGTCGTATAAAAATATGATCGCCGGCTTGACCGGCCGGAGTCGGGGCCGGGAGCACGGCCGTTCACGCACGGTAACGTGGTCGTTGTTAGATATGACGTGGTGGAATTTGGAACGGAGCGTCAATTACGCGATGCGGGAAGAAGCTATAATCGCGACGTACGTTGACGCTTCAGTGACCGGATTTACACCGGCGGCGGTGGCGCGCGATCTAGATGGCGCGTTTGCCACGCCAATGACGCCACAGTGGTGTTTGCTGGATTGGATCGACCACGAGTATTTCGTCCGGCAATTCGAAAGTGCCAACACCGAGATCACGTGTGTCGTCGATTTGCCGGGCGCCGAATCCGGCTCTGTAAGCCACCGATTCAACGCGGAACGACTGACTTGTTTTTTGCCGGCGACGATTCGATACGTGAGTTTGGGTACGTCCAGTTTCGGAATAATGTCGGTCGCCGCCGCCGCTGCACTGGATTATAATTACGCGTTACACACCGGTTACGACGCGGTCAGGTCGGCGCGAACGATGATATTTCTATAAAGTCGTGACGATCATCGGCTCTGCGACCGTGACGGCGTTTGTTTTGGGCATCACGTGAAACACGAACTGGTGGGGTAGGAAACCGTCCGGGATGGCGTTCTCGCCGCCGGCGACCGTGACGGCTATGATCCGCCGTCCGCAAAACACGTCGGTAACGATTGAGACGGAATCGGTAACGTTTCGGCACAGCTCGTGAAACACAGTTGCCCGACCCACGTGCGTGACGCGTGCTCGGCGGTCGCGGCTCGGTGGTACCGTCAAGCTGAGTGCGCGGTTGTATTCGTAGTTAAGGTTTTGTGTCGCGCGTGCGTTGAGCAATGAATAAGTAATGGTCGCCAATTGAATCCGCGCGCACAGATCTCTTTTCTTCAGCTCGTGCACAACGGTGTATATCTTTTCGTACGGGTCGATGTGAAACAACGGCACCCGGAATCGGGAAACCTGCGTAGCACTGTCGTGATAACATTTTTTCGACTCGTAGTAATTCAACCGGTATAGAAAATCGGAAGGCAGCACCTTGATCTTCGCGTGACTACCGTCTTCATCGTCGGCGCCGCACTCTCCCGAGAGCCACGACGGTTTAAACGAAATCGGATTGCGCAACAACGCGTGCACCAAAATCATAAATTCCGCGTCACGACCACCGTTCCGGGACCACTGGATGAACTTATCGAAAGACACGTACGGCGTAGCGCCGCTCGGTTCCCGGTTCCGTTTCCGCAACACCTGGATTTGCGTGGTGGCAGTGGTAGTAGCGGCGGCGGCTGCGGCGGCGGCCACGATCGTGCCCGTCGCCTCGACCGCTCCCGCGGCGGCACCGCTGGCCAGAACTATCGTTTTCGTGGTCGTGTCGACGATCGCGGCCGTCGTGGCTATACTGTGCATCGTCACGTTGCTGACTCGCCCGGGACCTGATTCGACCGACTCCGAGTTCCGGCCTTCGTCTTCTGAATTTCCCGTGGAAATACTCTTCCGGTACAACTCGAACGTTCCGTCGTATCTGACGTTGGACGACGTCCGGGCGCGCGTCGACAACGTGGTACAGCGGTTCAACGACAATTTCGACTTTAAATTGTTGGCGCTGGCCACGCCGTGGTATTGGGACGGCACGTCGGCGGACGCGGTCGGCGTCGACCCGCTTACGACGTTATCCGACGAATTGCGGGGGCGCACGATTTTGTTTCAATTCGAACCCGCTTCGCACGACGGCCACGAGAGTTTCGACGGTCCCGGGCGCGTTTTGGCCCACGGCACGGTATCGGACGTCCGCCCGCGGTATATATGTTTCGATTCCAACGACCGGTGGTTTGATAACGTGGAATTCGCTCGCGTTTTCTTACACGAACTGGGACACGTGCTCGGTCTGGAACATACCGACCGGGAAAGCGTAATGAATACTTCGTGTACTAAATTAAGTAATCTGTCCTCGTACGACGTCGAACGTTTCTTGGAATTATACCCGTTTCTCTACGGCTACCGGCACGAGGATCGTCGTGGAACGGACGGCTGACCGATACGACGTGCTCGAGGGCGGAGGCCTTTGCCCGGACGGAGTAGCAAGAAGCTGCGCGCGTCAACGACAATGTCCGTCGACGAATTGGCCGATCGACTGAGCCGGTTGACGTCTGCCGGCGACGATAGTTCGATCACGGAGGCTGAAATACGAACGTTTACCGGGTGGCTGTACAAGTTCTTGTCGGACGGCGCCACAGATTTGACAACCGTCGGCACGGCGTTACTGCAGGACGTATACGATTTCTTGAAGACTGTGTCCCAATATATCGCGTCGCCTACGGTGTTGTACAGCATGAAAAAATTGGAACTTCGACTTGGCGGCAACGTGGACGGAGTATCCAACTTTTTCGTGGCCGACACGTTCGCAGATACTTTCGAAGCACTCGCGGCCGTCGACGATAATAACGAATTCGGCCCGCGCAAGTGGAACCTAATTAGATTGATCGATCGGCAAAAGGCATTCGACGGCGATGCGATCAGATTGTATTCGCGATTCACTATGTACGACGTATTCGACGATAAGACTCTGAAAATCTTGGAGCCACTATTCTTCGCATAATCGACGCATCGAACAGCGACCATTGTTCGTAAACACCATAAAACCGCACACGCGCACACTCGCGATCGTATCCATAAGATTTGTATTTCCACTCGTCCCGGTTTGTCGACTTTCCGTGATATCCAGTAGCGTCATCGACGTCAAATCTGGAGACCGCGTTTGCGCCGATAGTGAATTTAATCATTACGTTAACGACGATAGTAGTTTTGCGACGGTTCCAGTTAATCACACTAGAATACTTTGAGCGACTCGTCTCCGAACGCACGCCGTGGTAAAAAGTACAACCTAGAATCCCGGTGGTGGGTAGGAAGAAGAGGAGGGCCCGGGGGGGGGGGGTAGCCCTTATTTAGTATTGGTATCTGCCCGCGATGGCTTCGGATCGGCCCAACGACGGTGACGGCAATGAGTATGACGACACTGGCGACAGTGGCTTTGTGATAAACTTGCACGAAATCATCGCGTACGTGGCGGCGTACAAAGGGTTTAGCAAAGAAAATTTAGAAATGCTATTTAATTTAATAAAAACTATGCGCATTCATCGCGGACCTTTTAACGAAACCACATGCTGTAGTCCGACGGCGTCGGTGGTCAATAAGCTGTTCGCGAAAGAATTACAATCGATTGCCGAGCACTCAACTCTGTGTCCCGATTTTACGAAGAACACAGACTACGTGTGTTTGGCTAACAAAATATCGATTTTGACGCGAGCGAGACGGCCGCGTGACGTTTTAGTCAACGCCGCTTGTGATGCGTTATTGTGGTTTAACGCCCAACTGGCTTTCCGGTTCAACATACTGAACGCCGACGACCGGCAGTCGAGAGCAGAGTTTATAGGAATCTTAGACCGACTGTTGGCGAGCGAACTGAATTCGATCGCCGACACGCACAAGAAATACGGTAAAGATTGCACTAGCGACGCTGGGCGTCCCATGTTTACCATGGAACACATATTGCGAGTGCCTATAAATTACGGATACATCAACAAATATTTGATTCAAGACGAAGACGAGAAAACTAAAAATTTGGAAATTCTCGAATGGTATGCGAATTCGTCGTAGAGCGATCGATCTACGTCGTCGGGCACGGGCGCCATAATAGTAGTATTGTATTAGTACGATTGCAATTATTTGTACAGGGTTCTAAGAACAGCTGTTATAGTATTAATAATAACAATACTATTAGTCATCAATTATTATGAGTTCTAATAATAATTTGAGTAATACTAGTAACAATGAAATTACCAATATTTAACAATAATCGTCATTATAATAATACCACTAAGTATGTACTTAATTTCGTTATTGTGCATAGAGTTTTTTACCGCAGTCGTGCTGGTGATTTATCATTTGTACAAGTTGGAAACGATTTTCGCCGAAAACGTTTTGCGTTCCGAGCCGGCGTACCGCCGAATAGATCCAGTTTCTTCACCGGGAGAGGCCGGACCCGTCGTCCTCCTTTACGATTCGACCACGGACGACGTCTACTATCGAAGCTACCGCGATTTTAGAACCGACCGCCATCCGGCCTCACAACTATCGTCGAAACCTGGCGTGCACAACGTAACCGAGTGGACGTATCGGAATGGCGTTTTTGCGCGAATCGACGACGGCCACGGTGGCCGCGGTCCCAGTACGCAACGTGCCGCGCGAGTGGAACGTGTCAGTGCCAAACGCGTAGTGTTGAACGCTTGCGAAACCGACGGTTCCACGATGAAAATATACGAATACGTGATTCCCGATTCCGAGTTTGTGTCGCTAACGGAAGATTTCGCGTTCTACACTACAGACAGTTGTGACGTCAGGGACAAAGTCATCTCTCAGATAACGTACCGGGATTGGTTGAAATTCAATCGACTGTACCACTACGCCGGCGCCAACGCTTCGGACGAGTTGCGAGATTTCCAATTTCGTTGTGTGTACGCCGATCGACAGGCGGTCACCGGCCGGTACGAATTGACATCCACCGGTCACGCAGGCCCGGCAGACCGCGCGTCGGGCTTCCACGCTACCGACGGTTGAAAGTAGGAGACGGGAAGGGGGGGTGACGTCAGACCCAATTACACGTTGACGAATGACGATGCTCAAAGACGAACCACTAACATCACGACCCCCGAACTCCGCTGACTGTACGCTGTATAAGCAGTACGCCCTTAGGTTTGTGTCCGAAAACACTTTCGTTTACGATGGACCAAGATTACACCATGTCGGGTGACGATTTAGATTTTACCGATATAGCCTTACTCGACTGCCCGGATGAATCCGACATTATGGACTGCCAGGACGGACTCGGCCCCTCCGATGTCGCTATCTCGTCTGTGAGCCGGCGACCACACTCACCGATCGAGTTCTTGAGAGAATTGGGTAAGTCTCCGGAGAATATTCATCCGTAACGCACGTTTACGGTCGTCAATACCTGTACGATTATACTAGGCGCGTTTCAAAAGAAACATTTTTTTTTTTCAGCCTCCATGTTCACGGTCTGGTCCAGTAAGATTACTGCCGTTTTACGTGACAATACGCAAACAGGTAATCCTAACAGAAGTGTTTAAAAAAAAACGAAACGACGTATTTATTTAATTTAATTTCTTCTTTAAATTTGTTCCTATGTTCGATATAGTGACATACCGACCGCAGTCGACCACGTTAGATTTCCCGGCCGACACGACGCCGACGATGCTGCCAGCACAAATAACTACTCGTTACGCATCCGCGACGAAGCGCCCATCCCGATCGCAAACCGCTCGCCAACGCCATAGTAGCCACAGTCACAGCACGAATAGTCGCAGCAGTAGCGGTGGCAGCGGTAATCGGTGTACCGTGCCAGCCGGCACGACCACCGAGAACGAACCGCTCGATAGTGAGTACAACCATTCTTCTCTTGTCCCGGGCGTCAGCGTCAAGTACCAATGAATTTATTAATTTCTGTTTTATTCAATACCCAGGGAAACCAACAACATCGCGCCCACCCGTAGTCAGACAGTTGTTTAACGACCGAGACGTAAAACTATTGAAATATTGTATGGAAGTAGAACAATCGTACCAGCAGCAGCAGCAGCAGCAGCAGCAGGAGCAGCAGCAGCAGCAGCAGCAGCCGCCGCTACCGCCGAAAATCAATTACGACTCAAACAACGACGTCCACGCCAAACCGGGGTTCAGCCAAATGCCAAAACCGCCTTCCCGTCCCAGAGCACAAAAACGTCAACGGGCGAAACCACAACGCGCCGAAAAGCCAATACCAGCGCAAAAACCTACACGCTCGGCCGCTGCCGCCGCAGATACGGCAGTCGGGGACGTCGGAAACGCGAAAAGTAACAAAAAAATCAACGGCGGCACGTCCAGTCGTAGCCGTCCCGCTGCCACGGTCTCGGCCGCCGCCTTGAGACGACAGAAACTCGAACGCGCGTTAATTGATAAGCATAAACTCATCGAAGCCTTGAGCTCAGAGCCGATGCCACTCGATAATGTTTGCGATCACGATTGGATAAAACATAACCAGGGACAAGATAAATGTGGCGACGAAATCGAAAATGTATTGTACGTGTGCACTTTGTGCGGCCAACGTAAACGTGAATAGATCGGGCATTTTGGTCATCGATAAAAATTATCAAATATACATTTTATCACGTAATTTACCATATCGAAAATACAACAAAGTTTTATATCCACGTGACGGCACGCCGGAACGTGGCAGTTGGCGTCAACGCGATGACGGCGACGCTGACGGTGCCGAATGCTCGACATCGTCATTGACGCCGTCGTCACCACGTCCAGAGTATTTTCTTCGCAAACAAGCCATTAAAACCGAGAATAATTTTCATCAATATCATCGTCATCAGCATCATTCGACCGAACACGATGTCATACGCGAACGCTCTCCCAAACCCTTCGATTCGCTCAATAAATTAACACGAAACAAACACGGCGATACGGCGGTCACCGCCACTGTGGCAACGAAGAACGGCCGCCGGGACAGTCGTGCCGTTCATCGCCGGTCGAAATTTCTAAACTATCGTGCGGCCACCGTGCCCGATGACCGGAACGCCGATCCGATTACCCTTGTCGACCACGGTGACGACGTTCGCGGAGCCGCCACTGGTCGTGCCGGTCACTTCTTTTGGGAAAAACTTCAAATACCACGTGGAAAAGTAAATAATATTTACGAATCCGCATTGCTGTGCGCCTTTCGTGAATTCTACGAGGAGACCCGTCGCTTACCTGTCGGTCACGGACGGTTGTGCGGACAGTGTTTTACACTGACGTGGGTGGACGACGATCATCGATGGTCGTACAACATGTTTGTCATCATGGTCGACGGATTGGCGGAATTGACCGACGACGAACACGTCGAATTTACATTAAATCATTTAAGCGAAAATACTGTAGAATTATTGTTCATAGTAAAACCTTCCAGATTAAAAAACGCCATATTGTACGAAAGATGTTTTTTCACGCCTTGCATACTGTCATTGCTTTCCTATTACCACTACATGCGCGAACTGTTGAAACATTCCGCCGCGATGCGCATAAGCTATACCAACTATCCAGATTTTTTCGATTTTATAAACGACTTCCTAGACAGCGTCACTAGTATTAAGAACGAACATTTTTTTGTAAACTTCATTGTTCAGAGATAGAGTATAGTTTTTCCTCGTTGCACTCCGCCGCCACCGACGGAAGTATGAATGCTCAAACGCAAAGTGCAGTACAAACTCAAGGTTTCGGGACGCACCGCACCGTAGCGCCTAATTTTAACAGTTTTTTTCAGAACGACGGTAATCCGCAGGGCGGTGCGGCAGCCAACGAATTGCCGAAATATCCTTTTATATGCGTGACTCAGTCCCTCGGTAGAATCGTCGACAGCTGTTCGATATCTCAGCGTTTACGTCAACAGCACGGCAACGCCGAATGTTTCATGCGCAATAAAAATTGTGGGGTAGCCGCCATCGACGCCAAGGGCGGTGGCGGTATCGGCGGTAAATATCTGTTGGTCGGTCCGTTCTGCGAAAACCACTATATGAATTACATGAACGTGTGTATGCGCAATATAGTGGACTGCAGCTCCCGGATAATTTTTTGCGGAGTCAATTATCGCGTACTTCCCAACAACGGCCGCCAACCGCTACCGTTGTATCCGTTGTGGTGTGCTCAACCGATCAACAGTTCTCGGGAATTTTTTCTCGACATGTTCGAAAACAGTCCGATCGGCCGATCGGTGGATCGCGAGAACTTGGCCACGATCCTGTCGTTGGGCACGCATTCGGTCGGGGGCGCGTCGTTTAGCGCCGAGGAACAAATAATTTTGCAAAAGCTCATAACGTACGGACAAAAATACACCAACGAATTGATAGACTATCTGAGCTGTTGGAAAGACACTGTTGTCAATTTGTACTTCACGACGGACTATCTGGCTAAAAACGTAAAATCCAACAAATGGTTACACGATATGGCCGCAGCGTGCGAGAAAAAAACCATCCTGGGCACCGACCTGAATCAGCCCGCCAACGAGAAATACGTTTGGTACGAAGTCAACATAACGTTGCTACCCATATGTGACATGTTGCTGGTGAAAACGTTCCTGGCCTCGAAATACATTCGTCCCGACGGCCGGGTCGATCAGCACGTGCCTAACGTCCAAATAATAGACGGGAAATTTACGTACGGAACCGGCTTCGGGCTGCAAAACGAACTGCTGTCCGATCGAAAATATATAATTAATCACATATACGACGATCCCATAATGGACGTCGTCAGCGACAGGGCGTTGTTGTCGAACGTACACGTCATGTACTTGGACATGGTAACCCGATCGCCAAAGTTATCACTGTTTAGATTTAAGAATCACGTAGACGTGTGCGACACGAACCTTAACGATTTACACGACATATACTCGCAGAATCTATAATAATTAGAAGAGCGGTCGATCATTATGAAACGCAGCTGTGCGCGTGATAATCCCGACGATAATATGGTGAAGGACCGCGGGGGAGGTAACATAGCAACCGGAACCGCAGAAGCCGATGCGATGCCGGCGGCGACTACCGCGGCGCTTGTCGCCCGTAAGCTAGATGATATCGATCACGCGAAAAGCCCGCTCGCCGATCAAGGCGAAAACTATTTACTAGCCAGTCAAATGTCTTTCGAATTACTCTTGCTGTCCGTACCGCTGCGCGTGACAGATCTGTCTGACGTGGATCGGCAACGTTTGAATGCGCGCGCGGAACTCTACTATCGTTGCGCGGAATATGACCACGAAAAATGGCAAAAACACACGTTCGACACGATAGTGGTGCGCAGCTTCAGTTTAAATGTAACGGGACATTATACGAGGCGTCTACTGTTGTTTTTGGCAAAAGAAAAACAGCTATTTCGAGTTGACTACATGCGTAAATTACACGAGTCGTACATACTGGACAAGTTCCAGTACATTTACCCCATAGTGCGACTGGATACCGGTAAAGAGTATATTAATTTTTTGTATCCCGCAGCAACACGTTTGTGAACGGCACGTCAGTGCTAACCCCCCCCCCCACCCCCTGCAACATAAAATACAAAACAACCTAATGTGTCGGCGCGAATAGTCTGATCCGTGGGTAGCACGCATAACACGAATTTTTTTTTTTGTGTTTGTTTTAACAAACATAAAATATGATTTTATAAAAATCTGGAAAAATATTGATAAAATATTTTTCACTACTTGGAAAAGCCCATTGAATCATTTGGGTGTTGTTGTTTTTTTTTTTTTTTTTTTTTTTGAGTTACTGTGTTTTGGGGCCCGCCGCAAGACGCCCACAGCTAAAATTGGTAAGAAGAAGAAACAAAATGCTAATATCTACCCCGTAGCAAAAAAAAAAAAATATTATGAACGTTAACAGTACCGGAGTTAACGTACTGCGGTACTTTTTTGTCACCACACGATTAACGGTTATTTCTGTGTCATGATATTCGTGTCAAATCTAATGGCAAATTAAATGCTTAAATGGGTTAGACATTGGATAGCCCTTTCTCCGGGTTTAGTAGTTGGTAGCGCAACAATTTTGATTCCATGTCCGTGCGGTTTCCAAGGGCATTTATAAAGTCAGTTCTTTTTGCCGATGCCTCTATATAACTACGTGATTGAATATACAAATCTAAGCTTCCGGGATTCTTTACATTATCCTTCGATAATTTGTTATCAATACCCATAAGAAATTCGCCTAAATCGTCACTAATTGATAGTTCATTCTGGTTAGGTGGCGGTACAGTATACTCTGAAAAGCCCGATGGGTCTGGTAAAACAATTGGCCCCGAAGGTTCCGTAATGTTATTTCCACTTTCAACATTGGTGTGAATAGGAACAACAGTAATAGTAGAAGTACTCGTAGTATTAGTAGTATTGCTATTAGTAGTAACTTTATCTGTATTAGTGTTATTCAACACCAATGGTGTTGATGACGCCCGGTCGTGCCGCGCGACTTTAGAAAACACCATAGGAATAAAATCAAACGTGTTCGTCAGTTTACGCTTCATTGATGTTTCGTAAACGCTAACGGTCGCCGGTATTATTATCGTACATATCTGCGATACGAATTCCCGTAAATTCATTCTGTTAACGTTCACGTGCACGGCTGTTACGGTTTCGGTCATAGTGAAAATTCCCCATGGAAACGAGTTTCGAATGTGCGTAAGTATACCTTCAGTCGGCAGACCGTATAAAACAATTTTTCCGGTTTCATCCAATTTAATCTCATGAATCATGATAATGTCCGACTGGAACACAAAAAAATCTAACCGTTCTTAGTATAATTGGTTATGTTACTCAAATCCAGTATTATCATAAGCGCATCGCTGTTATTTGGCGTACCGCCAAACCGGCATATCTGGTACTAAAGTACACACGCACACGTACGCGTGACAGAGAATCGCTAAGACTGCGAGTACGCGTACCGCGAACAATATCCAAGAATTTTTCACAATATACCTAACCGGCTCTTCGTCTAAATTCAAGCATATCGTTTCCAGTTCCAGAACGCCTACCGGTAAATCGCACAAATAACCGGAGTCCAATTCAAAATAAATCGGGTCGGTTATTTCCGTTTCGAGAACTCGTTTGGCGATCTCGAAATCGACGTATCGTAAATAAAACGGTAGACGTTTCATTATAAAGACATGCCAAACCACGTTATTGTACAAACTGTCAACGCGAACCGTTATCAGGTTTTGTTTATTTTTAACAAAATCATACTTAAGATTTAAATTTTTAACCAACGGATATACGTGGTCCGCGAACCGTAACGTCATAGTAATTTTGTAAAACAAAATATCACAAAACCTTAATTACACGCACGCACACGCACATGCCTTAATCCGTAGAAAAAGCCAATGTACTATTTTCATCATTTTTCAGTTTACTATCATTTTTTTGTCGCTTTCGTGGCCGGCATAATTATATTGTTACACACGTGTTATTTTTTCCGTCGCCACCGCGTCATTACCCAAAATATACGGAAATTAAAAACGTCGATCGCTCAAAACAACATGCCTATTCTTTTCGTCAAGTAATACTGACCATACATGACTGTTATTGTTGTTGGCATCGTTAATTTATGCAGTTATTTTCCCTGCCGAAATAAATACTTGCCTGTCGGGTCTGATTGTTCGGTTGTAGTTAAGATCGATTTTGTTTCATCCATGGTCCAACACCCATATTATTATATTAGTACAAATACGAGTAGTGGTATCGGTGACATAGCCGTCGCCGGCGACGATAAAACCAGCTCTAAACCTGCAGAAACCGACTTTAACACTTTCGTGATGGCTAATGCGCAGCCATCACACGATAATGGTTTTCTGAACACTATATTTCAACCCCGCTGTAACGAAACTAAAAAACGTGATGTGATTGTGGCTACAATAGCTGTCATCTTGACATTTTTATTATGCGTTTGGTTACTCCGACTTCACACGGAGGTTGTTACCGCTACGATCATACTGATGTTGCTTTGCGTTAACGTGTATTTCTTTATAACGGCTTTAAAAATGCCCGAACCTGTAACGTGCAAACCCGCTTGACGTTAGTATGTATTTAAGTAGACGATTAAAAAAAAAAAAAAAACTATTTCTTATTTATTCCGTTACGGTGTTTTGGCCTAAACAATAATTGTCATACTTACCCGATGGGCGCGCAAACCAGTGATTTATTTGATAATTTAGAAGAACTCGAAATAGAGTTTTTTCAGCGCTTACAGAAGGTATGCGAAAGAATATGCAAAGACTGTCCGGACAAAAAATTAAGGGATCAACTCGGCTTTTTGTGTCTAGAATCATCCGTGTACCTTCAAGCGAAACATACATTCGATTCGGCAAAAAACCATACGAACTACGCCGATCTTAAAGAACGTTGGATTAAGCTCCGAATGCGGCTATTTTATTGTTTGGGTATGACGTGGTCCGATTTAGACCCAAACGACGTGCTGATCGCTCAATTTGTACCTTTTACGAAACTTCAAGAAGACATTCTAGACCACTACAAAAAATATGCGACGGACGAGCCAATCGATAGTTGCAAAACCATGTTACAACCTGGAGATCCAGCTAAAGAGTGTTGCGACTAGGGCTGTTAAATCTGGCGACTAGGCCAGTACATGTGGACAGCCATAGATCACTGACGCGATCAGTGAATTAATAAAACGAAAAAAAAAAATGAATAGTAATACCAAATCGCGAACGAGGACCCGACATATTGGAGCTCTTATCCTCGACGTCGCTTCTACAATGTTTACACGCACTACCGACTGCACCCGTCCCAGTGAATGAAATTGTAGACATTCAGCCGTGCTCGCGGTACTGCTCATAGTACCGTCTCAGGGCGCAGCGGTAGTGGTGGATGTAGCCTTGGCCCGCAGCCGCGGTCCGGCGGCTCTTAGCCTCTAGGATCCTGGTAGGATAATGGAATAAAAGCTAATTTTACAATGTGTGAAACCGTCCATTCAAGCACTGTTATCTCTTATCAGTTAGATTAAATAAAATAGAATAAAATATCATATCATATTATGATGTGACAAAGAATGGAGACAAAGTAAATATCCGTATATAGGGGGGGGGGGCACGGTGGTACAGTAAATAAAATATTAGCCTAACCTATCTTATTTTATATTTTAAACGTGATCTTTTATCAGTTAGATTAAATAAAATATCATATGATGTGACAAAGAAGGAGGGGGAAGTGTACATGCTACACGGTGGCAGATAAATAAATAATATTAACCTAACCTATCTTATTATTATATATATATATATATATTAGGCAATTTTCTATCACCAGGGGGGGGGGCGCTGCTGAGGTCTTACTTATACTTATCCATATATATTGGCACGGCGGTTAGGTTAAATAAAATATTAACCTAGCCTATCTTATTTTATATAAATACATCGTCGAGTACTGTTATCTTTTGTCGGTTAGCTTAAGTACTATAGAATATGATATAATATATCGCATGATTTGACAAGGAAGGGGGAAAAAGTAAATATATGCTGCTCGACGGTAGATTAAATAAATATAATATACTATAAACCTAACTTATCTTATATGTTTATACATAATCAGTCAATGTTAATTTTCAAAATCGTGACCAAATGGTTAACCTTGATGTGTACTTAATAGGTCATTAGTTTAGACCTTTTTTCGGTTGGTAAATTTTTTTCGGAGTACCACAGCGTCCTTGACGGCGATTAAAAATGTTGTTTTCATAGAAACTTAGTTTATTTTAGATCCAAAAAAAACGGCGCACCGAGTATCAGTTGAATGTCTCTGAAAGAAGTTTCACTTCGTCCGCGCGTACACGCAATTTTTTTTTATTTATTACAAAATATGGGGCATTCGTTAATTTACTTTACACAAGACACAACACTAAACACAAATGCTCCGAGACGGCCTTAAAAATATTTGTTCGTTTAAATAATGTAATATTAGTACGTTCATTTTCCAGGAGCCACTAATTTTCAATTAAAGGAACCAGGTTTTGGTGCCAGTAAATCCTAACCTAACCGAGCGACCGCCACGACTCCCGGAGTGCCGGGAACAATAAGGACGCGATGGAAAAAAAAATAACTCGAAAATGGATTGCACGATAGATAATCCGTTTCACTCGTCTCGCAACAGTTGTTGTTTCATATATAACGCCGACGACGACAAAATCCATCATTTGTATCACGGCTCACCGGTGACACTTACTGCGACCGGCGAGCTGATTGTAAAAAAGTTATGTCTGAAAAACGATATTCGCGTAGTGTTCAAATCCAACAGCTTGTACGCAAACGTTTACACGGGAAAATTTGATTCCACGTCGTTCGCTGCCGACGATACCGACATTTTAACGTTGGAACAATACATAAACGTCACTACCGTCCGAGATTTTATGCGCAGTCAATTCAAGATGTATTTCGACGACCTAACGCGCCGGTTCAACGACCCGACGAATCCGTTGGGGGGGCGATATCACGGCCGAAGCCGTGTTGAAAACGTGTACATGAGGGTGAAAAATTTTCTGGACGTTTATTTTCGGTCTAATGTTGATACGGGGGCTTACGAAATCGAAATGTTTCGGCCCACGCATTTTACGACTGACCTGGTGCAATGTTTGTACGATTGGCGGTCGGCCATTGTGAATTTATTCGCCATGTGTACGCCACTGCCGACCAGGATGTCGGCCGCATCTAGCGTCGTCAATCAATCGCGCCGTTCCAAGACAGTGAAATACATACGACAAAACACTAAGCGCTGTTCGTTGAGGTTGTTCCTAAAGCGTTCGGCGTATCATTTGCGGTGCAAGCAATATGGTTTGCGTGACAGCGAGAGGGCGGGCGATACAACCAATTCGTGCGTTCATTTGGACATTTATCGCCGAAAGACGGGCGAACGCAGTTTAAGCGTCCGCCGGCGGTCGCGAGATATTGATACCGATTACGCCGGTGGTGGCGATGAGGGAGCCGAAGGCGATACTACCGAGTACGATGACCGTGTTGACGATTTTCGGCGAATCGACACGCGACAATCGCACGTTGCGTTGAAAAGTATGTTGGAACACAAAGACACTATACCGTGTATTAAATTATTGCACCACGTATTGGATGAAATGGGCGAAGCCGAATTGGCGTCTTTGTTGAACTTCCAATGTTTATTGACACCGGATATCATAAAAGTGATCAACGAAAGCCACAGACGGTACGAATTGTTGCATCCGACATTATGTTGTCCGAAGGCGTTAATCAACGAAGATTATTTACAATCCTTGCGAGACTTTGTCGACCGATAGTAAAACAAAATCGTCCGATTTGCGAGAAACGCGCGTGGAAATATTATGTGTTGTGAGACTGATAAATTTACCGCTTATTTTTTTTGACGGCAAGGTAAATTTACCTACTGCATCCCCAACGCAAATATACGTGGTAATTTTATTGCAACGAAGTTCCTTATCGCGGGTTGACGAGGGGACCTATCCGAGAAAAAATTGGTACGCGTTACGAAAACGCGTTATGAAAACTATATGTGGTGCGGTCGAGCGTGATCGGGTCCCAGGAGTGAGTGGAACCGGGTTCAAATCTGGCTACCATCTCAATACTTTTTGTATTTTTTACAACTTTTTTTCAACTTTTATGGTAATTTATATTTCGAGAAGTCTAAAAACTTATAAAATATTTATATTTTATTACTCAAAAAAAAAAAAAAAAAAAACAGAATACATTTTTACCCTTAAAAGTACTTGATAACTGGCTGATAACTTGCACTGCCTCTTTATATCTGTTCCTTTTTCTCACTATCTAGTATTTACTGAGTTGCTTGAAACAGTGACTCTCTGACGCTAACACTCTAGGCCATTAAATCAGTGTTGCCAGGTTTAGGGATTTTTGGGGAATTGCGAATTTTTTTTTCGTCCTAAACCCAATAGATTTTTTTATCTGGCTAGTGTTTTGTTGTGGGTAAAAACGGTTCTTATCACCGTCCATGAACACACACATATTATATATATATATATATATATATATATTTACTAGGTTGTAGTTTCCATAGATAAGGAGTTGTACGCCAGAATGGGGGGGGGGGCATAAAATGTACTAGCGCCTCTCAAAATAAGATGAATTATTAAAAAAGCGTATTTTCGCGGTGGTACCGAAAGGAATAATGATCAACGCCATATCAGTGTAGTCGGCGTTGAACCATATATTGTTTACATTGATTTAATCGCATGCTAAATGCACGTTATTTGCTACATCACTCGCCACGCTACATGCCACGTTACTTTGCTGGGTGCCCGGCCTTACGTTTCGGAGAATTTTTAGTACCCGATCCCCAGCCATATAACATGGTATACATGGTAAATAAATTGAGTGGGTCACGGGAGCCTCGGTGGGAACCGAGGGTTTTTTATTTTCTCAAAACAAAGAAACCTAATTAAAACTAATTAATAATTCACAATTAAACAAATAAGCAGTCACGCTATTGTTATAGTAGATTGAGCCCCCCTATGGCTGACTAGGTAATAGTACATCGACTTAACTTGAGTTAAAAAAAAGTTAAATAAAAAATTAATTTTTTTCTTCCTGTATAGAAACACAGAATTCATATATAGATAGTATAATAAAGACGCTTTCCGTTAGTTAGGTTCCGTCTCCCCCCCCCCCTTTAACTTTTTTCTATTAAATCGTTGTCGCGAGGAAGGTGTTCCGCAATGGCCTTCATAACTGTTCTGACGTTTACATTTTCCAAGGGTGACTCGACTTTTTCCTCGGCCATCGCCGCCGCCCCATTGTTCTTCGGAACAGTACCGTTGTCGGTTTTGGTCGCCGGTGTAGGTTGTTTTATCTTTATGATTTTGAACGCCGAACCGGGCACACTATTAAACGTTTTCGCTTCCATGGTAATCGTATTCTCGGAAGACGGAATCAACAGCGACGTGTCATTAGTGCATTTAATTCGGTTGATTTGGGTCAGTTTCGGTATTAGGTCGAGCGCGGCCCTATCGTTTTCGGATGTCAGGACAAAAGTCTCGCCATTCCAAAGACACTCTATATAATTTCGACCCGTTCGCGTGATTTTCGATATCGGCGACTGTTCGGGCGGAAATCTTCGCGGCCATAGTTCGGCCGCCGTTGTAATCGCATTATATTCGATATTACGTGATACCAGATCATAGTTAAAACCTCCCCATCCGATTTGTTTCTTGAGTTCCACACCCGAATCCTGTTTGTCGAATTGGACCCAGTTTTCCGACGATAACACTATCAACGCCGTGTTTGCGGCCGGTGAGATCAAATGAAACACGAATTGATAGAACGTATTGATCGGCGGCCGTGTTCCGGGCACATTCCAATACATAACGTACGCCGCATCGGCGTCTCGTGTAAAACTGTACCAATCGTTAAATATCATTGGATATACAAGCAAATTGAAAGGGTTTTTGTCGAAAGCGGTCGTGTGATTACGCTTCTTATTTGGCTGCGATGGCTCCCGAATAAACCGGACTTCGGAAAACGTGGGTTCAGTAAATTCGGCGACCGACCTGAACACTTTATTATTTTCATCGTACTTATAACCGTGGTTGTTGTCGTCTTTTGTATATCCGAGTCCGTGCCATTGTCCTTTAGTGACCAGAATGCCATTCCGAGGAGTCACTTGGATATTCGTAGCGAACGTAATCATGTATGTCAGTGTTTCTTTCTCGTTTACCGTGTAGGTTACTTCCACCGTAAAATCGATATCGGTCGCCTTCTGCGGCGGGACTATCGTCGCGAGGCTGATCAGCTGATGGCACGTCATCACGACGTACGTGTGCTGATTTTCGGACGCCGTTTGGCTGCACTGCTTGACGATGTCATCCGCCATAGCCATATGGTGGGCGATCGGCGTTGAATCGCCGTTCTCGACGGATACGACGTAAACGAAATTAGAATTCATCGCGGCGATGGCTTTGCGCAGCGTGATATATTCGCGTCCCTTCAAACCGTGTAAAAACACGTGTTTAATTCCGCCGATCGGATCCATCCATTTGAAGTGTGGCTGTACTCGCAATCCGTCACACTCCGTGTCCAACCGGAAATCGTTGCACCAAAGAGTGTTGCCCGTCAACAGGTCTATTACGCACTTATTTCTTTTGGCGTACGTGTCGTGCACGCCCAACACGATGCCGTCACACTCTTCGAACGTATTTTTGTCGAGCACCAAACCGCGGTAACAGTCTCGGGCGTCCACGACGGTCCGTTGCACGGCGGCCACGGCTTCGAGCGATTTCGTGTCGACCAGGTACAGTTTTCGCGACGATTCTCTCGTGGTGCCAGCCGTGAAATTCAACTCGATCCAATGCTCGTTGTTTGCATTACCGTTGTACGTGTTGCTGAACACGAACAATCGGCCGACGGTCGTCAGCGTCCAGTCGCTGCACACTTTCTGTAAATCTGCTTTGTATGAAAAAACCGATAGACGCCGTTCACTCGGGTCGTCGTCTACGGCGAACACTACCATGACGCGCCGAACAGTCTGACGATTTCGCAAGTATTCCACTAGCATCCACAGGTCGTCTATTAGGTTCAACGACGATATCATTACGATTTCGTAACAGTCGCCGTCGGTCGGCATTATTCGTATAGTCTCCCTGTCTACCTTCCTGCCGTCGTCCCGGTAGATCGGAATCATGCCGTTCTGGTCGAACATGAGATTGGCTGAGAACAGGTTTTCGGCCACAAACGAAAATCTGTGGTCGGGTTTGTTGTAGAACACTCCGGTGGCCGGTCCGTTTAACGGTGTGACGAAATTCCACTTGGGTCTAGCCGAGTAGTCGATATAGTCGGCGGTGTTGTTGACCGCGGTATACACGAACGTCACGGTCGTCTTGGTATTCTGCGATTTGATTTCCACTATCAGGTCGTCGACTTCCCAGCGGGCCGCGATACGCTGGACGGTTTTCCGCTCGTCGAACGGACACAGTATATAGTAGACGTCACTCGTCGGTGCCGTCGGATTGGCTGCTACCTCGTGCACGTTTCCGTTGATCACTGTGGTACTCTTGGCTGTAGCCAAGGTCGCCGCGTCGGGTTTCTGTGACGCAGCCATCTGAATCAATACGAACAATTCGTTGGTACCATAAGCTCCCTGTACGTCGGCGGCGTACGTTTTGCACAATTTAGTAAACGCAGCGCGCTTAGCTCGAGTCAAGTATACCACGCCCATTGTCGGTTTAGTCGCGTCGTTCGAAAATTTATTGGCGAATTCGTTGCGCGACGCCAGAGTTCCGGTACCGGTCGCATCGTAATTGAACAGTATCGCGTTGGCGTTGTAGAACACTCGCGTGCTCGGTTTCGTATTGTCTATTAGACTCAACCGATCGTTCGCGTGATCGACGAACACGTACTCGTTTCCGGTGTCTTTGACGTCGGGTGACTGCCACCCACCCGAGTGATCGCCGTCGCCGCCCGCCGAACTGACGGGCACGACGGGCACTACGGCCGTCGTCCCGGGCGGCACGTGGTACACTTGTTTTTTGAGCGGAACGTTTAGAAATTTATCGGCGCCGTCGAGATAAAATTGTATTTTCGTGTATTTCGATACGGCCAGCGTGTTCGCGGTGAACTCGTGCCGTAGTGGTGCCTCGGCGAACGGTGTTATGACCACCAGTCTGCGGGTGGTCGTTTTGACGACCGCAGTATAGTCTTGGTTCTCGATTTGGTATTCGTATATTTTCAGCTTTAGCTTGCCCGCATCGAACCGGTCGGCATATTTCGTCCGTATCTTGTCGGCCGACAAACAGCCGGCTTTGGTAGCATCGTACGTCGTCATGACGGTCACGCGATTGATCAGCGGGTGTGGCGCTGACGCGTTTTCGGGTTCGGTGGCGTACAACTCCATGATCGCATCCAGAGTCGATTCTTCGAGGTCTCGGAAAACGAAAATAACGTGACGTCGCGTATAAGACGGGTTTGCCAATAGTCGTTCCATCAGCGTGTTTTCTCGATGGGCGAAACAGCTCACTTGAGACGCGGCGATGGGCTTCCCGACGCCGAACGCGTCCAGAGCGGACGCCGCTGGCACGAATCCGTATCGAGAGCGATCGGTATTGACTCGCTCTAGGACGGCACCGGCCTGGTCGACGGCCATATCGGCGACGACTTTCGCATCGACCGCCGGTAGCGTCGACGTCGGCGTGACTCGAAGCATGTCGACGGTCGACGGCGAAGCGGCTCCCGAAAACCTCAGGAAATGAAACTCGATCGGGTCCGTCGGACCACCATTGTACTTGATCAGATCACTCTTCGCCGAGGCGCAGACGAGGACGTACGCGTCCGCCCATACGTTTCGCATGTGATAATTGGACACGTTGGGTATAAACAGCTTCTTCACGCGGTCCAACATTTTGACGCTAAACGAAGTGTTGTACCGCACGAGGAACGCTACATTGTACCTGGTCGAGTTCATGGCGGGCAGCTGATAAATAAGCTGGGCGCAGGCCCAATATATGTCAGCGACCGGCGAATTCACGGTTATCAGTAAATTCCGATAGTTCGTGTTGGTCACGTTGAATTTGGGCGCGCCGCTCGGTAAAAATTCTGTTGTGAACACCGTGGCGTCCTTCATCGTATTTCCCGTGTCGAACATACTTTGCGATAACGCCGCCAGTTTGAACGGGTTATAAACGGTCAACCGTGGCGAGTCGTTTGTGACCGTGACACCGCACAATACATCTTTGTCGATCGCATTGAACCGGTCCTCCGACCAGGAGGCCTTTGTGTCGATCAAGAGTTTCACTTCACTCCGGTCGTTCCACGATAACACGTTCGTGTTCGAGCTGTACTTGGTCACGTGATTCGCGAACAGGGCCGGGGCGTTATTGTTGGCTATCAAGTGCACCTTGGACATTGCATAGTCTGGCGTATGGTATTTCAACGTATGTTCCAAATACTTGGCGGCGTTTTCCGTCAATTTCGTTTTGCACGTTATCAAGTAGAAGTTGTTTGCCCAACTCTTCGTCAAAGCCAACGAATTGGCCACTTGCACCATTTCTTCGGCGTTTTTTAATATATAAATCGTGACGATGATCCGGTCGACCGCGATTTCGTTGTTTTTCGTCAACACTAGCGACTTTGGCACTATATTCGTTCTCGCGCTGTGTATCTTCAGAGACTTTTGGTCGGTAAACACGTTGTTGTCATTCTGTTTCACATGGTGATCGCTAATGGAAAGCCACTCGGTCAAGGTCGATTTGTCCACCGCCGCCTCGTAAATGTAATCTAAATAATCTGCCGCCACCTTTTTTGAAGTCATCGCGATCTTTACGTGCATTCGATACGATTCGTATAGCGTACTAGACGAACGTTTTAAGACCACGACGTCGTCCGAACTCGACACGTAATTCTTAGTCACCCAAACTCCGTGTTTTAGAAAATACACGTTGTACTCCCGTAGCTTCGCCGCATGGACCATGATTTCCCGCTCGTCGGTAGTTACAGTTTTGAAACGACCGGTTTTCGCTGTACTGAATTGGAAAAACAACGTAAAATCGATCCGAGCCGCGCCCACGCCCACCGTCAACTGCTGCACGCTTTTTATAATATCTATCACGGCGTCGGCGGTGGACACGTTAATTATGAAATACACGTAATGATACGGGTGGTCGATCGCCGGAATTTGAAACGTGTACGTACCGTTTTCTATTTTGGCTAATCGATCGTGGCGTTCCACTTCGGTCTCGGCGTCGTCGTTTTCGTCGTCGCCGTCGTCAGTTCGCCCCTGCCGATTCGTTCTTTTCTCGCCATTACCGTTTTCGTTTTGAATCGATAGACTGCTGCCCATTTCGCTCGCGTCGATGGTGGCACTGTGTGTGTGTGTGTGTGTGTGCGCGCGCGCGTGTGTGTGTGTGTGTGTGTGTGTGTGTGTGTGTGTGTGTGTGGTGTGTGTGTGTGTGTGTGTGTGTGTGTGTGTGTGTGTGGGGGGGGGGGGCGAGAGGAGGGTACAGAGGCCTGACTTGCTTCCACGGTATAGTGCTTTAAGGTATACAAGCTGATAATTACTATTATGACTAACCGATCGACTGGTTACGAAACGGAGGGGGAGTCTCTTATTGATTACTGGGATCTTCTAAAAAAAATATGCCTCGTGTAGCGGTTATTACGTGTGAGACAGCCATTTTCCGATTCGCGACCATTCCGCGTGCACCGTACGAATCAAACCCGTCGTGTTTTGCGTTTTCCTATAATGGCGATACATTTTCGCCAACTGGTCGGTTTCCGTTTGTACATTTCGCCGTTTGTCCGCGCCCCCGCCACCGAAATCGTCGGGTGACGGAAAGGTTTGTATTTGGCCGTTCCGAATGGCCGTGTGCAATTTAATTGACATGGTCAACAAAGACTGCCCGCAGTACAAATCGTGCACGAACGTTTCTTTATACGATTTAAAATGGACGCGGCAATACGGACATCCGATAAAAAAATCGAGATTGTAAAATAAAAATACCAATTCGTCCGCGTCCAGAGCGCGGTGGGCACCGCGATCGGGACTCGTTTCTACGGCACACATAATGTGCAGCCATATCCACAAATACGCCGATTGGGTCGGTATCCACGGCAACAAATTTTCGGCTGTGAGTTCTTCCAACGGTTCGATAGCGTCGACGCCGATGATGTTGGCGTACCGCACGATAAAAAAATTAAAATTGTTTCTTAGTTTAGTGACGTCGACGTTGGCTCGGTCTTTGTCGACTAACACGAGACCGGACACCATGGCGTCTAACTCTATCCATTTGTCGGCGGTCACGGTCAATCGCGGGATAGCGTCTATAGTGGTTTTCAAAAACAACAAAATCATCGGTTTAGAGTATGACCACCGACTCTCTTCCACCCGACAACATTTGGTGAACACGACGAAATACGATGCGAACAATAACACTTGTTCGACAATCACTCTGCGATCGCCGCTACTATTGCCGGATTGGTTGCTTAACTCGGCCAGATACGATCGTGTTTTCGGCGATATACCGGGCGAACAGAGTTCGTCGGATATCAACATTATTGGTGATTTACGCAAGCCACTGTGTCTTATCATACTTTAATCACAACCAAATTCAGACTGACAACCGCGTATTTGTTTTGTATAAGTAATATGTAATGTGACAGTCGGATCAATACAATAATAAAAACCGTCGGGATAATCGTTAACACTCGATCGTTATAATGCAAATAAGTATACAATGGTGTGAAACTCAATAGAGCTGCGACAACTGACGTATATCTACTTAAAATTGTACATAATATTACAAATCAATAAATTTTTATATAAATATATAAGTATTACACTTCTGTATTTTATGGACATGCGGAATTTTTCCAAAACACTTTTTTTTTTCTAGTGTTATTCTTAATATTAGTAGTAGTACAATAGTATGTTATACAAGCCGTGAATGCGTACACTAAATCAAACGAATAAAACACTTTTTCCGTATACACACGTGTAGATAGGACAAATTTTTACAATCGCTCAAATAATTAAACGTCGATTTCAAATCGGTTTCTATATATCCCAATTCGACGACATTGCATGAAAACAAAAATGCGAATAACAACGTGTACGCTTTTTCGAGAGTGCGATCACCGTCGCACGCGATCAAATTCACGGCGAATTCGCATTGAGACCTTGTGCCGAGTTTGTCTGATTTAAAAAAATATATACTGGCGTGCTGTGTGTTCTGTTTGGATCGTCTGACAGTAAAAAACTTTTCATCGATCAGATTTGGTAAAAACGCACATAGTTTATTTACGGAATGCCCCAACAGTTTAACGAATTGTTGATTATGCTTCATTGCGGCGTTTTTTACGATATTATTGACCGTCGCGTCGACATAACACATTTGTTTCAACGCTTCTAAATTTTCGGCATCTAAAAAGTGGTACTTGTTCAAATAACCGGAATGTATTGAGTTTGACGATAGGTGATCGACCTCGTTTAACAATGCCCGCGTCATATCGTCAGCGTTTCCGTCGTCATCGAATGACGCCGTCCTGACGGGCCGGTTCTGTTGGGAATTTAGGCACTCACGATCATCTAAAGTGAACTCTATTTGAGCTTCTACTCCGTCATCGGTTGGCAGACCGTCTCCTTCAGCTCTGCTGTCCACAAAACCAGTGGCGTTCTCGACTCGGTCGGGGTCGGCTTCGTCGTCGTCGTTCTCGTCGTCGTCGTCGTCGTCTTCGTCGGAATTGCCGGGGTCTGCCATTTCATACAATCCGTCAGTCAAATGGCGGACTATGGCACTTCGCGATGACGGCTCTCCATTTTCCGGAGCAACGCAATTTTTGTATTTATTGATTTTATCGATAAATTCTTGACGATAGGTTCCATCGACGTCGGGTCGCCGTTTAGGTCCAGTATTGTTTTTTTTTAATTTAACTTTTGCCCGGTAATCCATCGTTTACGGCAACAGCTCAATGTGCGGTGATGCGATGGCCACGTACGGTTGATTTTCCGATCGCGGCTGCTTCGAGCCGAAGTTCACATGGACCGTCGGCAGCGTTTCTTTTATGTTAGTTTTTGTGAAAATCGACGCCAGACACCGTTCGAGTATTATGTAAAACGTTTGCAGAATAGTCCATTTGTCTCGATTTTCGAGATTGGTGATGATTTTCTCAACCCACCGGAAGTCGTCGCGCCGATGTAGATTTTCTGGATTGTAATCGACGGTAGCGGTCGTCGAGTCGTCTCCGGTTCGGCAACTACTACGTCCCGGGCTGCTCGCCAAGTACTGCCGTCGACCTAATCGGTGGTTAACCACGGCGTCGTCGTCATCGGCGTGGTCGTCCTCGTCATCGTCTTCGTCGTCGCCGCCGTCGTATCTCCCTCTCCGGCGGCGTCCGGTCAAACCGTCGGTCTTGCTGTTTCTATAATCGTCGCTGGCGTATTCTTGCGCACTGACGAATTTTATCGCATTGCGCCCGCGGCGCGACCCACTATTTTCGACGTCTACATTTCGTCGGATCATGGATTTTTTAATTCGCTCGTAAGCGTACGACCCCGTTTGGTACGCCATAGAGGAAGCGCTAACGAATTGTTCGTAAAACATATCGCCCTTATGCCCCGTCACTATGGGCGATTCGTCAAACCAA
>NW_026095765.1:0-1370 GCF_023614345.1 Adelges cooleyi
CCGCCGCTGCAAACCCCGCCGCCGTTGTCACCTGCCACCGATTTCAAATACAACGATAGTTCCAAGTTCAAAGCAAATTTTTTCTCGTCGTAACCCTTCAAAGAATCGCTTGCTGTCGGAGCCCCCGAGTTTTCACCGCACGCCATGCCGGTATCGCGGGTGAGGAATTCCAACGCGTTGACGCCCGTCAGCAGAGCCATGCACAGAGGCTTGTTGATGAAAATCAATAACCTTTCCAGCCACACGCGTGCGTGAATGGGCTCTAATTCGAGTATTTCGTTTTTACGCAACACGTTACACGTTACCGCCACGGTAGTTTGTTTCAAAGACGATAAGAAATACAAACTGAGGATTTCGTCCAAATCGGTTTCGATGATTTTGAGTATTTCCACGGGTTTCAGAGCGAAATATTTTTCCCAGAGTAATATGTGATTTTGGCGAGAATTCCGTTGTCCCGACAGCGTGTTTTTTATTTGCAATATCGCCGATATCAATCGCACTAGTTTCGGATAGTTTAACGTGGTTTTATTTCGACGCGCAGTCGTACAGCCGACGGTCAATACGGGACCGGAGCCCACGTCGACACGGTCGCGATTTTTTCGAACCCGTTCCGAGCCGCCGTCGTTTGGCATCGCCGTTTGGCTAACCGGAGAAAACGCTTTCGCCAAACGCGCAATATCGCTCGGGGGTAACGTGACCGCAATGTATACCGTACGTACCTACTCCGATCGTTTGTGGGGCGATCGGATGGATTTTTCGTTTATGACCAACGTCAACGTACAGGACGAATGCCGATATCATATGTTTTATACGTTTAATTGCAATCGCACGCCGTTGCGAATCAAACAGTATTATTCGTGGGACGATTCGGAAGAATGCGCGCGTTTGGTGCACACGGGCGAACGGTATTATCGCACCGTACTTACTATGTTACGTCGTCGATTTTACGCCAGCCGTGCGCTCAGCGCTCCGCCGAGCGCCGACTATGCCATGGACGGTTTCTCTTTTTTGAATTCGCTAGCCCGTAGAAACGTACCGGTTTCCAGAAAAACCGTGCACTTGTTTTTTGCGCTTCGGTCGTTGAAAAACCGAAAGGTTTCGGTCAACGATTTGATCGATTTCACCGCACTGATTCCGTCAGTCGAACAGTTGGATAAGCTCGATCAGGACGGAATCATGGGGCGCGAACAAGAGATTTTAACCGATGACTTTGTCGCGGATGGGTATTTAACGGCCGATCAATTCGACTCGACCACGAAACAACGCATTCTGTACGCTTGGTTAGATATAAGATACGCACTTTTATGTAATTTGTTGATAAACTGTTTGTCGACCAATCGGCGGCTTAGAGATGATTCGGGACGTGATTT